>NC_063190.1:1049233-1349233 GCF_017589495.1 Alosa alosa
GCTGCTCGGACCCCTAATAATAATAATAAGAAGAAAACTAAGAAACACAATGTTGCACATCAGTTGCAAATGGAATATCCATTTTAAAGGAGCATTTCACCACTGGGAAGATAAATGTGTATTTAATTTGGGTCATTTATGTAGTAGAAATGTGGAGTCATCATTGAAGTCAGTGCCTTCTTGACGGAGAAAAAGCCAAAAATATGTTTTTTGCTCATGTGGATGAAAGCCACCAACTCCCATAATTTCCTGCCTTTCACTGCTCTTCACTGCCCTACCAAGCCACTCCCCCAGGAAGCCTAACTGAACTACAAGCACAGAGGGACTCATTAATGTAGCATTTTGGCATTAATAAGGATTCTAAAATTAAAATGATCATTGTTTCATGTTACACTCATTCTGTCCATATGGACATTTGGTAACTTTATTTTAATGTGTCGCTGTTACAGTGTACCTACTTAATTAGGTACAGTGGTACAACCTGTGTAACAACACGTACTATCAGGTACTATCATTGTACTTGCATTATGTATTTGTGGGTACCTACATATAGTTGTTACATTGTAATACTGAGTGCTTTTACAAAACTTTGCCAATTTGCCTAAATTTTCATCAGAGGCAAAGAGCTGACCTGAGACCTGCTGGATCGGGTAAATCGGGTCATGATAGATTTGATATACAAAGCATGCTTAGCTCCAGTCAAGGCCTCATTGTCTTCAGTGTACATGTAACAGCTGTGCTGCTACAACCTTGTTACTCTTTGATACAGTGGAATTAACTGGAACAGGTCTTGTCTTGGAACAGGTCTACTAATTCACATGTACTGTGTGGTGTAACAGCAGACACGTTTCAACACATCAATTACAGGATGCATAACATCATTGACAGGATGTATATATGTAGATGTAAGTACTTAACTGGTACACTTTATTTTAATGTATCAAAAGAGTAATAAATGTGTACCAACACAGTTGATACATGTACTACAGTATGTAGGGTAATGGCAGACATGTTCCAAGACACCAATGACACAACATATATGTAATTGTAAGTACTTAACTGGTACACTTCATTTTAATGGGTTTATGCCACTGTATCAAAGAGCAATAAGTGTGTACCAACACAGTTGATATATGTACTATGTAGTGAATTAGTAGACCTGTTCCAAGACATCGAAGACATAACATACCTGTCATATGTACATGTAAGTAATTAACTGGTACACTTAATAGATTTATTCCACTGTATCAAAGAGTAACAAGGTTGTAGCAGCACAACTGTTACATGTACTGAAGACAATGAGGCCTTGACTGGAGCTAAGAATGCTTTGTATATCAAATCTATCATGACCAGATTTACCCCATCCAGCAGGTCTCCGGTCAGCTCTTTGATGAAAATTTAGGCAAATTGGCAAAGTTTTGTAAAAGCACTCAGTATTACAATGTAACAACTATATGTAGGTACCCACAAATACATAATGCAAGTACAATGATAGTACCTGATAGTACATGTTGTTACACAGGTTGTACCACTGTACCTAATTAGGTAGGTACATTATAACAGCGACACATTAAAATAAAGTATTACCGGACATTTTCAAAAATTGCTACTTTGCAAACGCTACCAGCAAATCATTAGGCTACTTGTTTGAACGTAAATCACACATTTTACATATTTCCATGTCAGATGTCCCGCGAATTGACAGCATAGACTAGCATATCCGACATTTAACTAATGTGCTAGCCATTTGTGCATAACCTATTCCCTGCTCGAGACAGATTCCCCTGGCACCTTCTCCGTCCCCTTCCCGTGGGTGTGTGAGACCTTGGCACAGACAGACGCCTGCAGTGCAAAGTAGCCAACTAGGGTAGCTTACGCACTGCCCATACAGGAATATATGATCGACTTGATGAGCGATTGAACCGATTAGCGCAAATAAAAGCTAAAATGAAATACTTTGACTTTTTTTTTTTTTTTTTTTTGCGAAAACTCATGCCACACTCGGCGGCTGGCCAAAGCCTACTGCCCATAAGAAAAATTTAGGATCACCAGGGATCAGTATTAGGGCCCCTGCTTTTCTCTATATACACCACTTTCTTAGTCAAATCCATGGGAGCGAATGGTCTCACCTATCACCAGAGAATGTCTCATAAGGGGAGAACTCTCGGAAAACTTCCGGTTTCTGAACTGGTTGCAGTTTCTTCTGTGGTTCCACATGAGGGCGCTCGTCCACGAGTGCAGAATGAATGGAGGTCTATGGAGCTGTACCCCTCAAAATCCACTTTTCTCAGGATATAAAGTAATTTGAATATTGTATTCGAAAGGGCAGGCAAGAAAGAAAATACACTTAGTTGAATATATATATATATTTTTTTTTTTTTTACTACGACATGCACATGAATACTACATACGACAAACAGACGTACATTACATAAACACATACTGTAACTTAACAAGACATAACATTGACTTGGCTTCCACAAACATAACACAACATAACATTAATAACAGAAAGGCTAAGGATGATTTGCGTCCAGGATGATTACAGATATGATTATCAGGGATGAAATTGATGACCGGAATGAAAAGAAGGGGGGGGATGCGGATGGTAGCTCTAACAGTGTGAATGAGGTGGTGTTAGGATGGGGTGGGGATGGGGGTGAGGGGTAGTGAGTATGTGAGGATGTATGTGTGTGTGTGTGTGTGTAAAAGATATGTATAAGGCTGGCTTGCTGTTGGGCCAGGAGGAGAGAAGCTGGAACATAGAGAGGGAGGGTTTCAGAGGAGAGGGGTTGTAATTATTCTATTAATGATAAGTATAATAATAGGAATAACTGATTGCCTGGTTGATTGCCTGACTGATTGCCAACCTGGGCACCCATTAATGGCCACAGTTCCACCCAGCCCCTGCAGTTATACTGCGACGAGCTGACAGAGGGGAGGACCTGTGTGCCACCCATCGCCCCAGGCCCCCAGCATATGCACACATCCCCCACTACCACGACCAACCACACCTGCCCCCAGACCTTCACCCAACACGCCACTCTTGACCTAAATATGTACAGTATGTGAATGGCTAGGTTGAGGGGGGCTATCTAGAGTGTAGCATTAAAGAAGTGGGCATGCATGGTGAATATCTGTCAGGATTTCCCCATGCACACCACACTTACCCTGTGTAAGATGTATGCCTCCTCAATGTGTGCATTAAAATAAGTGAGGCATGCAGATAGACACCTGATGAGGCATCTACCTGCACTCCACTCTTACCCTAGCCTGTTTTGTAGTTTTTGTTTATGTATGTCACCTAACATGTAGTGCGATTAAAAGAGAGTAAAAGCGTGCTGTGTGCTTCCAGGACAAGGCGTGTGCATGAGCTGCATGAGGAGGGGGTGCACACCGGGGCCCAGGGCCAATAGATAACCCACAGGACCCAACCAATGCCAAAACCACACAGCGACCGGGCCAGGACCGAAGTCTCCCAAGCCATCCAATGGGGCCCGGCAGAATAACGAAGGGAGAGGCAGAGAGAAAGAGTGAAATTAGTAAAGTTATCAGAAAATGTAAATAAAAGGGGGAGGGAAAGAAGGGGATGCTATTTATATTACTACTAATAATAATAATAATAATAATAATAATAATAATAATAATAACAACAATAATAGTTCCAGCTACCCTCCCCTGCCTAGTGTTCGATGATATGTGTATCTGTTGATGAAGTGTGTTATGATCGTGTGGAGATGGAACTCAGGCAAAGAGGGTCAGGACTGTGAGTAGGTGATAAAGGGGTACCAAGGAGAGGTTGTATCCTGAGTATTGATTAAGTTTGTAGTTGATAGGTTTTCTAATGATATATAGTCTGTTAACAAGTTTTTCCAATGAGTGATGTGAGCTTTTTTCTTAGATTTCCAGTTCATGAGGATTGTTTTCTTGGCGATAGTCAGCGCTACCAGCAGTGTTTTATTGCAGGAGTTGCTTAAATTGACTGTGGATGTATCACCAAGTATGCATAAGGAAGGGGATGCTGGGATGTGACAGCCAAAGATGGAAGAGAGAGATTTTGTGACACTCACCCAGAAGTGGTTGATTGGAGTGCAATGCCAAACCGCATGAATGTATGTATCTGGGTTATTTTGTGTGCAGTGAGTGCAAAGATCCGAGCCAAACCCCATTTTAGCCAATTTATGTGCAGTGAAGTGGAATCTGTGAAGAACCTTGTATTGTATTTGTTGTAGATTACTATTCTTTGTCATGAGGTAGATGTTTTGCACATTTTGGTCCAGAAGTCGGCACCGGAGTAATTGATAAGTCTGATTCCCATTTGTGATATGGCAGGCCAATTGTTTTTCTGAACGAGATATAATTTTGTAAATTTGGGAGAGTATTTTTTGGGAGAGGGAATATTAAGCAGCTCTGAGATTGGTGGGGAATGTCAAGGTTAGCTGTCTGATGTTAATTTTTCCTAGGATAGATGATTTAATTTGCAGGTATTGTAAGAAGTGTTTACTCGATGCCGTGCTTCTGGACCAAACAGGAAAATGAGGCCAGATTATTGTCTTGAAGAATGTGTTGAAGGTGAGTGATGCCCTTCCCATCCATGTGTGAAAGTTAAGTGTTTTTTATTGACGGTGAAATCTGGGTTATTCCAAATCGGGGTGCGAATTGATGGTGCTATAGGTGAATCAGTGATGTGGTAGAATCTCCACCAGGCTGTCAGAGTAGCTGAAATTGTTGGGGCTTTGAAGGATGGATGTTTTTTGACCGACTGACTGCAGAAAGGGAGATCTGAGATTTTAATTTCTTTACAGATTGTTTGTTCTAGGTCTAACCAGGTGTTGTCTGAGGGGGTGGGGTGTAGCCATTTGTGGATGAAGTGGAGCTGGTTGGCCAGGGCATAGTGCTGGAAGTGTGGGGCCTCTAGTCCTCCCATTGCTTTTTGGTTTTGGAGAGTGGCGAAGTTTGATCCTTGGGGTCTTATCTTTCCAGTAGAATTTAGTTATTAATGAATCGAGAGACTTAAACCAGAGGGTGGTGGGCTGGGTTGGAATCATAGAGAATAGATTGTTTATTTTGGGCAGTATTGTCATTTTGATTACTGAGATTCTGCCCATGATGGATAATGGGAGGTTCTTCCAGCGTTGAAGGTCATCATCTATTGAAGTGAGTAGAGGGGAATCATTTAGGCTAAATAAGTCTGACAGCCTGGGGGAGACTTTTATCCCTAAGTAAGTGATATAGTTAGTGCAGAGTGGGATAGGTGAAGAGTTGGCTGTCACATCCCAGCTGTTGGGATGTAATGGGAGAACTGCAGATTTATTCCAATTGATTGTATTCAGAAATTTTAGAGAATGTGTCAATGAGTTTGATGGTTTCTTCTACTGATGTTGTGGGGTCTTGAAGAAAGAGAAGAATGTCGTCAGCATAAAGGCTGATTTTGTGATGCATATATGGAGTCTGGACACCTTTGATGAGGGGTTCTGACGGATGGCAGCTGCTAGGGGTTCAATGAAGATTGTAAATAGTGAGGGGGAGAGTGGGCACCCTGTCTAGTTCCCGGTGAAGAGTGAAACTTTGTGATGTTAGTCCATTGGTGATTACTGTGGCTGAAGGAGAGGTATATAGAAGTTTAATCCAGTTAATGAACGACTCCCAAGCCAAACCTCCCTAATGTGGAAAACAGGAAATTCCAGTTCACCCCTATCAAAAGCTTTTTCTGCGCCCAGAGTTGCTATGATGGTATTATCTTGAAATTTTGTAGAGTGATACATTATATTTAACAGTCTGCGGGTGTTGGTGGATGAAATTCTACCTTTAATGAAGCCTGTTTGGTCTGGGTGGATAATGGATGGGGTGACCTCTGCTAATCTGTGTGCTAGCATTTTGCGATTATCTTATTGTCCACATTGAGGAGAGAAATTGGTCGGTAGCTGGATGGCAATGTTGGGTCCTTATTGGGCTTGAGGAGCAGTGAAATTGAGGCTGTGGTGGAACTAGTTGGAAGACGCCTTTCTGTTTTGATTCATTAATCATTCTGATGAAAAGTGGAGCTAAGATGGTCCAAAATTGTTTGTAGAACTCAGCAGGAAAGCCATCCGGACCTGGTGCTTTATTATCGGGCATCTGTTTCAGGGCATCAAACAGTTCTTGTTGAGTTATAGGTGATTCTAGGTTTTTATTTCGGTCTCATTGAGTTGTGGTAATTGATGCTGTTTAGGAAAGAGTCTATGAATTCCTGGTTGGGGTTTATTTCTGAAGAATATAGTTTATTGTAAAACTGGTAAAAAACATGATTTATTTCTTCAGGTGAGCTGGTTAGCTTCCCCTGCTGAGTTCTTTATGACCGGATTGTTGATTTTCTTTGTTACGTTGGATTTGATTTGCTAAGCATTTACCTGATTTATTGCTATGGTGGAAGTTTTCCTGCCTTAGACGGTGAATCATAAATTGAGTGTGTTTATTGAGTATTTCATTGAGTTTGAATTTATGTTTCCTAAGTTTTGCCTGTGTTTCTTCAGTTGGGTTGCTTGCATTGGTTTCTTCTAACTGTTTAATTATTATAGTAGTATTATATATTTTTAAAGTCACTTAATTGTTCTAAAAAGCCTTTCAAATGTGTCAATGACGTCATTCATTACCACAATGCTAGCGTGTTATGGGCAACAACGACCCAACCTGTAAGAAAACGAAAGGACATGACTCCCGAATTATTTCACTTTTGATTGATAATCCATATCCATTTTGCGAGGGTTTCAGTCGTTAAATAGGTGAAAACAACAAATTTAGCCATGTAGCTCCATAGGACCCCATGTATTTTGGACTCGCCCACGATCGCCATTTAGGTGAACTCTGGTGAACTGCAGCCAAATTCGGTATGTATGGGATTAATAGAGAGTGGGGAAGGCCCTCCGTAAACGGCTCTGCGATCACTGTTTGACTATCGACAAAGATATGGGACTTCCTGCTTCCTGCTGCAAAATGACTATTTTTACATCATTGTAAGCAGGAACTGCAACACTGAGATCCGTTTTTCTCCCATCTGAGGGGATAATGAGGGAATGATGCACAACCATTCAAAAACATGTTCTAACGATACAAAGCTTAATGCAAATGGGTGAAGTGTCCCTTTAAATCTACTGGTTACCTGTATTTGAGACTGTTCATTTTGGCAAACAAAAGCCGGAGGACCTTTTCTTTCTGTTCCCAGGTGAGCTCAGCAATGTCCACTTTGGTGCTTTGCATGTTTGTCCTTCAAAAAACAAAAGACAGGCTCCCATGTAATATTCAATTAAAGGGAATTTACACAATGATTGAGCACTTGTCTTTTATACATGTTATATGAAATTAAAACATATTTAATTCTACACAATAAAGTTATAATATGAAACCTAAAGGAATAACCATTGCATGGTCAATTATCAGAGTTATCAGTCAGATACAACAATTATGTTTAATGAGTTTGATTATGAGTTGACAAAATTATACAGAATGGACTTTATTTACTCTGTGATTCTAACTTAGATACTAAATTTTGCATTCAGTAATTAACAAACCTTGTAGAAATGGACTGTGGGGAAAAGGTCAAGTACTGTTGATTCTCTTATTGATATGAATGTTCATTTTCACATCATTACAGCTACCGACCTGATTCTTTATATAACTGTACACACACCACCAGATATGGTCTTGCAGCTGGTACGGATACCTCCTGCACTGTACTGTTATCCATCTGCTTCTTACTCTTCTTCCGACCAATTTGTTTGTTCAACCTAGTCTGGCTAGCGCCACCACTTCTCAATGAGACGTGGTCTGGGAACCAAACGTTAATTTTCTCGTATTTGAAAAAAATGCCCAGATCCGTTTATTGGGTGCCACGGATGTCTATCAAATGCGTCTGTGCATAGCTCATCATTGTCTTGCTTTGCCCCTGTGATTGGTTCCCTATCTCAGGCGAAAATTTGCTCCATGGTCTCCAGGCTGCCTTAGCAGCGTGAATCAAATTGCGCGCAAGGCAGCATGGGAACACCCAGGCTATGTTCAACCACCATTGTGTAGGTCTTGTAAATGAAACTTCCGCTATTTATTTTTCATTTTTCAGAAATTTCAACTTTTTAAGATATTTGCCAAAAACGAGCGGAAATGTCCCATTAAAAATGAGTGGTAGAATGTGACTTTAAACTACCGACATTGTAATAGCCGATTAGCTGCTGCACCTGTGTTCTCAACGTAAGGTTTTTACCTTAATATAACCTTTACAAAGCCAATTTGACAGTAGAAAAACTTGTAATAGGTGAATAGTTCACCTAGCATAGCTATACAGCATAATGTAGTGAGCTATACCTGCATAATGTACCTTTAACCACCTCCTAGCTTAACTAGTTGTAACTGTCGCTAAGTTTAATGTAATATAGATGCACGTAGCAAACCATGTTCAATCGTTCTGCCAACATTAATGTTACTGTAACTTAATTAAGTCAAACTTCGATGTTGATCCCGTCATCAGTTTGCACCCTTGATTAACGTTTCTCACAGTAAATGCTGTTGTGACACTTATATCCTGCTTCATATACTGCCAGGATAAATACTATTAAATTATATCCATCTAATTTAGGCTATGTGAGCCTGCATAAATTACCATTGAAGATTTCACCAGTTTGAAAAAGTTTACACAAAATCCACTTATGTTTTGTGATCACTGACTGACATCCAGGCTAACCCCATCCTGTTGTAGAGTTTCTAATCGACCAATATGGATTTTTTAGTGCTGATACCGATTTTTCTTTTTCATCAGACGTAGCCGATGACCCATACGGGCTGCCAATATTTGGAGCCGATACCGCTTTTGCTCCCTTAATTTACATCATACAAATGACACATAATAGTCAGGGGGCCTATGTGGTTTCTGTGGGATTGAAATGTTAATTTTTGGAGAGTGGTTGGACTGTCTCCATTTTTTTTTACCTGTTTTAACCCTATTTTTGTGAATTTGTATATTTCACTATAATTAACACCATACATTTCGCCTAAATCACTGGCTATGTTGAATAAAGTTCACAAAACAGTTATGTTCTTAATTTAAACAGTATGATTGTATGTCAGTATTATGATTGTATGTCAAACAATTAGAGATAAGATCAATAACCAATCAGTTTCACCAAATACACATACTCCATTGCTGAAAGATAGCAAAATCACAAAATCACAGATGAGACCTCAAACAACATTTAATTCATTTACATATACACAACATATTAGATCTCACCTCCACAATTTCGTCATCAAAATCTACAACTAGTCTACTAAACCTTATTCCTACTCACCTTCTTAAGACTGCTCTCCCCTTCCTGGATAATGTTTTGCTCTAGATTATAAATAATTCAATGCTATCAGGGCATGTACCGCAGTCGTTTAAGACATCTGTTATTAAGCCCTCCCTCAAAAAACCTAGCCTTGTATCGATACTGGTCTTCCTGGACCTCAGCGCTGCCTTTGACACCATAGACAATGACATACTACTTAGGCTTGAAAATTTGATAGGCATCAAAGTCTCAGCACTCGCTTGGTTTAGATCAGTGTTTTTCAACCACTGTGCCGGGGCACACTAGTGTGCCGTGAGAGATCATCAGGTGTGCCCCAGAAAATTACCCAAATGTCACTCACTGGTCCAGAAAAGCAACTGTTGCATCAAAGAATTTATAACCACATACTCTCATTGATTGTATGATTGCACTATTTGTGGTATGCACTATGCAGGCATTGTACAACGGGGGCCCCATATCCAGTATTCACAGAATCCTCACATATCCAGTTCAAAACAACAATTAAATTAGATATAGTCACCTACAAATGAAACCGAGGGCGCTTGTTATATTGAGCAGGTCTTGCATAGAAGCCATTATAAGGCCATATCTGTGTATTATTTGAAATTTTAGGCTATGGTATGTTTATTTTTTCTTCACACAGGATTAGTGTGTTAGTGTGCCGTGGGACATTTTAAGTGTCAAAAGTGTGCCGTGGCACAAAAAAGGTCGAAAAACACTGGTTTAGATCATACCTTCCTAACCGTCAACAATTTGTACAGGTCCATAATAAACCATCTACCCAGATTATGGTAAAATGTGGAGTGCCTCAAGGCTCAGTACTGAGGCCCCTGTTGTTTAGCAGATGATACATAACTATACCTCTCCATAAAACCTGATGAATTCACTCCGTTAACCAAACTTGACACATGTATAAGAGACATAAAGACATGGATGACAAATAATTTCCTGCTTTTGAACACGATAAAACAGAAGTCATGGTTTTAGGTCCTAAAAAGACGAGGGATATCCTATCCTCATCACAGGCTACATTTACTGATCTTCGACTATCCTCATCCACAAGTGTTAAAAATCTAGGAGTTACAATTGACCAAGACCTATCACTAAGTAATCACATAAAACAGATTTCAAAGATAAGGAAGTCTTTATCCTTACCAGACGCTGAGAAATTAATCCATGCTTTTGTCACCTCAAGGATTGATTATTGCAATGCTCTATACGCTGGCTGCAATAACACCTGTCTAAAGAGCCTACAGCTTATACAAAATGCAGCTGCTCGCAACTGCTCATTAGAACTAAAAAATATGAACATATTTCCCCTATCCTCGCATCTCTACACTGGCTGCCTGTTAAAAGTCGCATTGACTTCAAAATATTACTTCTAACATACAAAGCCATTAATGGCCAGACACCAGAATATATTAAAGCTCTCCTATTCCCATATAACCCACCTAGACCGCTACGATCACAGAATACTGGCCTTCTTGTAATTCCAAGAATCTCAAAAACTACAGTAGGAGGCAGAGCTTTCAGCTATCAAGCAAGACCCCTCCTCTGGAATAATCTTCCTTCCTCAATTCGACTAGCAGACACCCTCCCTATTTTTAAGTCTAGACTTAAAACATACCTCTTTACTGCCTCCCATAGTTAGGTATGGTGCAGTATGGAACTTCACCCACCTCAGGGATTTTTGGAATGGACCACCCTGCTGAGTCCTCGTGTGACTGGCACCCCAGTCGCGCGTGCGATGGTGGTCACTGACCATACCTGTGCTGGTGCCGACTACCCCTCACCATGCCTGTTATGCTGCTATAGCATAGTGCTGTCATGGACTTTTCATGTGTCACTGCACAACCCCCTCTCCTCTCTCCCCTCTCTCTCTCTCAACTCTCCTCTCTTGCCTATTCTCACTATGATATACTGTAACAATATATAGTACCACTAATTACTTATTGACATTAACCATTTTGATTTTCAGTAATACTAACCCACTCTACATCTTTCTTTTTTGTGAGGTATATCATCACCAGTCATCAACCATCCATGTGTTGGCCCATCCTCACCCATCTCACCTGAAGTCCCATCCTCGACTGCCCTATTACTGTCCCCCTATCTGGATTCCTGGCCCGTACAGCCTAGCGACCCATGACCTGCCTTTGACAATTCTGCCCGGATTCCTGGCCTGTCTGCCGACCCACCACATGCCCCATGACAACTCCCTTCCCCTGGACAAATCCAATGCTGGACTATTTGAACTTTCTCTCACTAAATCAGGATTAACGAATTATCAAACCAGATACGTAATCACCCCACCTCTTGTAACTTTCAGCTCAAGTGCTTTTTAACACCATGTCTTATTCTCTACACCTGACTATCATATGCATTTGTCATGTATACAGACCTTACTGTCCTGTATTGACCCTAGGCAGATGGGTCAGGCCCTTGAGTCGTGGATCTGCTCGAGGTTTCTTCCTATATGTATATCCAATTCTAGGGAGTTTTTCCTCGCCCCTGTTACCCATGGGCCTCTCTCTTGCTTTTCTTTTCTTCCTTTCTTCCCTTCTTTCTCTGATTGCCTACATTCTGTAAAGCGCCATGATACATGTGTAATGTTTTGGCGCTCTATAAGCACAATAAATTGAAATTGAATTGGAAGGAAAGATCTCATTGTAAATGCTCACATGTCAAAGCTTTTGAATCTCACTCCTGTAAAGAAAGCATCTGATGTCAGTGCATTGAGGCAGTTAAATGATAATGATGTGAAATTCAAATCAGAAGCCTAGAATCATTGGGAGTGATATCAGACACCTATGGCGGTATGTTATGCCCAATATTACTCCAGATGATGCCAGACGACATGGCTCTTGAATACAGCCATCACAGAGGAGATGATGATGAGTGGAATGTGCCTAATGTGTTGAAGTTCCTGCAGAAAGAGGTTCAGAGCAGAGAGAGAACTTTACAAATGATGAAATCATACAACCAGAGAGAAAACCAGTATGCTAACAAAACATACAGCAAATCATATAATTTCAAATTTGAAATAATTTCTTTAATTTCAAATCAGCCAGTGAAATTAAAGAAACCAAGCATGACATCTGCAGCTGCAAACATTGCTGACCAGAAAATGCAAAACTGCCTGTTCTGTGATGGCGCTGAACACAAATCTGAAAAATGTCCAGACCACGCGGTGTCAGCACGCAAAGAAACTGAAGAAGCTTGGCAGGTGCTTTGTGTGTCTGGGGTCCAAACACATCGCCAAGTTTTGTAGGTCAAAGGGCATGTCGTGCCACATGTGGAGGCAGGCATCATGCAGCCATTTGTGAGAAAAATGAGGCATCCCCACCTGCTGCGTCAGCCAACATGGACACTGTTATTTTCTCCGTAATTCCCCAAGCAGAGAAAGGCAAACCTGACATTGAGAACACTGTGCTGCTACAAACCGCCAAGGCATGGGTCGTAGGGCCCACAAGCAGGAAGATGGTCCGCTGCTTGCTAGATGGAGGCAGTCAGGGGAGTTTTGTGCATGAGAATGTGGTGAAGGCACTGCAGCTACCTGTTACTAGACAAGGGACCCTTACACACATTTGGCTCCTCTGCTCCAACAACGGTGAGTCTCAACATAGTGAAGCTCAGCTTGGAGAATGTATGGGATAAACAGCAGAGAATTGAAATAGAGGCAGTTGTCACCCCCAAAGTGTGCACAGCCTTGATGAAAGTGCCTGGTGAACATATACAAAAAGAAATGAAAAGCAGAGGTCTTCAACTAGCAGATTGTGCTGGAGATGATAAACTTGAACGTGCTGATTGGCTCTGATTATTACTGGCAGATAGTATCAGGCTGAGTAGAAAAACTGACAAAGAGCCTAGTGGCACTGGAGAGCACCTTCGGATGGGCAGTGCAAAGCCCCGTAGCAGTGTCCAGCAGGCCAGAGACAACCTGCATGCATATTCAGCTTAGCGAGGATGCACAGATTGATAAACAGCTGCATGCATTCTGGGAGCTTGAGTCACTGGGCATCACAAGTGAGAAGTCCGAGAGTCCAGAGGATGTAGAAGCGTTGCAGCGGATGGGCAACACCAAGTGGAGTTGCCATGGCGACATCATCATCCTCCACTTCAAGACAATTACTGCATCGCAAAAAAGAGACTTGAGAGTTTGAAAAGGAAACTAAGCAAGGATGTTACACTCTACAGCATATACAATGAAGTGGTGGAGGACTACTTAAAACACGGAATGGCTGAGGATGTGCCAAGGGAGCATGCATCACCACAAGGCAGTCATATTACTTACCTCATCACACTGTATTGTATAGAGGATAAGGCGACAACGAAACTGCGGGTTGTGTTAGATGCTTCATCCCACGAAGATAGAAGTCCCTCACTAAATGACTGTCTCTTAACAGGTCCCAATATGAATCCGATCTGATGAGTATTTTGATCAAATTTACACTGCATGAAATTGCATATACGGCAGATATTAAGAAAGCATTTCTGCAAATTTCACTCTCAGAAAGAGATCGGAACGCTGTAAGATTTCTGTGGTTCATAGGACCACCAACAGAGGAGAAGGATGTGATGCTCAGAATGACGAGACTGGTGTTTGGAGCTTCGTCAAGCCCATTCTTACTCGCAGCCACCATTAGGAAGCATTTGAGACAGTATGAGCTAGAACACCCACAAGTGGTAGAGTGAGGAGCTGAGGATTTCTATGTCAATGATTTTATTTCAAGTGCAAGTGAGGTGACAGAGGCACACACAGTGACAACAACAGCCAGGAACATTATGTCTGCTGCAGGAATGGAGCTGAGCTAAAAAAAAAAGTGTCAGAAAAGCTCGATGGATTGCACTGTGCAGCCAGAACCACACGGGTCTGTGCTGAAGGTGCTGGGCTTGGTGTGGAGACCGGCCACTGATGATTTTGTGTTCGACCTCAGGGGGCTGCTTGATATTCTGAAAGAAAGAGAAAACACAAAACAAATCTGCAGTCTTCTGCTCGCATGTTTGACCCTCTATGATGATTGCTGACTCCCTTCACCATCAGGATTAAGTGCTTGTTCTAAGAGATGTGGGAGAGAGGGCTCAAGTGGGACGAGGAACTGCCACCTGATCTGACAAAGAAATGGCAACAGTGGTGTTCAGAGCTCCCTCAACTGCATCAGGTCTCCATTCCACAATGGTACAAAATACACATGCCACAGCAGGACGGTCAAGAGTTAAGGCTACATGTATTCTGTGACTTGAGTGAAAGGGCTTATAGTGCAGTTGCTTATCTTCAAGGAGAAACAAGGGAAGGAGGGTAGGAGCACTGCAGCTAGACAAGACACAACTAAGACTATGGACAGACTCAATGATAGTGTTGCATTGGATTTGTGGTTCTGCTCATTAGTGGAAACAGTTCGTAGCAAACTGAGAACAGAAATCCAGTCTCTAACTGACCCACAGTCATGGTCTCACTGCAAAGGGAAAATGAATCCAGCTGACCTTCCCACCAGAGGCCTAACTGTGCAGGACCTGAAGCAGAGTGCATTGTAGTGGAGTGGACCTTGTGTTCTGATGTCACCTGATCGGTCAGAGAGCACTCAGGAAGATGTTCAGGAAGATAAGGTAAAGTCTGAACTCAGATCCAAATACCAGATTGTTGTACAGCTTGTTAAGCAAGACCCGCTCAAGCACAAAAATGAGTGGTGAACTGACAGCAAAAGAGCTAAATGAAGCAGGGAAACATTGGATAAAGGTGATTAAGAACCAGAGTTTCATCTCCGAAATTGATCTGCTGAATGCCCCAACACTGACTTCAGAATCAGAGAACTAAAACCATTTCTGGATGAAGATGAGCGTGGCAGGAAGGCTCCAGCATTCTGATCTCTCTTACAGAAAAAAGCACCCATGGATTTTGCTCAACAACCACAGACACACAGAAATGTTGGTGCAGTATGAACATGAGAAGATAATGCTTGCGGGTGTACGAGACACTTTAGTGCAGACAAGAGAGAAATATTGGATTTTGAGGGCACGACAGGTAGTGAAGAAGGTTGTAACAATTAACCTTTTACCTTTGGCTGTGTTAACTAAAACGCACAAGGGGTTCTTTTGAAAGATTGTGCAGATTAACAATAAACACTGTCAGTTCGGTATGTGATGCATGAAACAACGTACAAATCAGAGTGCATCCGACACTTAATCAAAACTATAGCATTGACAACGGTATCTTCAGTTTACCAGCAGTAAAGGAAAACACGCACCAAACAATAAACCAGAATCGCGCACAGTATAGCGCTTTATATTTTCACACATTAAATGACCCACACAACCCCAAATTATTTCAATGTCCTTTGTTTTAGTCTCAGATATGGTCTCAGATATGTCTACAGAGAACTTCCTGCTAGCGTTGAAAAGATTCATCTCAAGAAGAGGATTATGCAAGGTGATCTATTCAGATAACGCCAGGACGTTCAAGAGAGCTGATCAAGATTTGAAGGAGTTCTGGAAAGGCATTAAAGATCCACGGCTACTGGAGTTCTTCTCAGAGAAGGGCATCACTTGGCGGTTCATCGCCGAAAGAGCAGCCTGGTGGGGGGCATTCTGGGAGTGGCTTGTAAGGTCAGCAGGGCTCTACACTAACATTTTTTTTCAGGAGCACTTGTGCGCCCAAGTTAAAAAGTTTAGGAGCACAGACAAAAATTTGGGCGCACAGTCAGTTCTGTACTTAACTTACACATAATCTAACATTATACTGTTATTATACATACATTATACATTATAACAGTTAAACATGCCAGTGCACCAATTGCGAATATTAAGAATGACTGACAACATTTAGGCTACAGGAAACAGGATTTTAAAGATCAATGCCTACTTTATTTTCAGTCTGTTCTATTTTCCTACATTTTGTTAATGTAAAATAATATAATACATTGCCATATTTGCATTTAGCCTGTTTATTAAGTATCCTGCCAAATGTAGGCTAATTTATTTATTTGTGAATCCATCTATAGCTTATCCAAATATGCCCATGGTGACCTATCTGACAGCATACTGCCTAATACTACTACTAAAACAATCCATTTTCTCTTCCACAAAACCCAACATAGGCTAATCAAGGATATATGTTTTATACTTTTAGTTTTTATTTGAAATATCTGCATTGATGGGGGCAGTAGGCAAACGTTAGGCCTACTTTCGTTTTGCACTTCAGCTTGTATTCGGTGTAAACAAACAAGCATGTGTGAAAGCCTGGAGTTGTCAGTAGCGTTCTACCTTTGAATAAAATGGGAGTATTACGGGAGGCTACGTTTGTGCCGGTTCGCTACAGCTATATTTTGCATATTGCAGCCAATACTTCAACTGGGCTAAAAGGCATGTTAGGTTACCTTTCCTTCTCTCACTGCATTCTCAGAATCTCATCCTGTTCCTCCTATATCCAATGAATTCGGTGGATAGAATACCTAATTTCTTCAATCTTTGCATCTTGGCTGGCTAGTCTAACTTTCCGCTTTTTCTGCGCGCTTCTTGGATTTGACAGAAGCGACTACTAGCGAGTCACAACGCGAAACTGCTAACGTTGATGGGAGGTGTAGTTTTTATGCTGCATTCGCGATGTGATTCTATGGTTTGCACCAGTAATGTTTCTCGATGTTGCGGTGTATTTTGTAGACAAACATTGACATGGTTAGAAGTCATTCGCACCAGTGCGCCTAAATATTTTTTTGCACTCGCACGGCATCATTTTTACTCGCATGTGCGAGTGAAATGGGCGCACTGTAGAGCCCTGGTCAGTCAAAATTATACTCAGAAAAGTGCTCGGCAGAGCTAAACTTTGAAGAAATGTGCACCATTCTGACTGAAGCTGAAGACATAATAAACTTGAGGCCGCTCACTTATGTGCACAATGATGTGGATGAGCCAGAGCCACTAACACCTGCTCACTTCTTGGTGGGTCAGAGACTGACCTGCTTGACTCCTAAGCCATGTCCAGGTGAGACTAACCATCAAACAGCGAACAAGGAGGAGATGACCAGGAGGTGGTGCTACAGACAAAGACTTATGACCAACATCTGGAACGGATGGCGGTGAGAATATTTTCTGGATTTGAAGTCGGCCCATCGCTGCGACACCTCACAGCCTTCTTTGCTGAAGGTTGGAGATGTTGCACTCATCGGAGAAGATAACACCCCAAGGCAGAGCTGGAGGCTAGGAAGAATTGAGGAACTGTTCCCAGGCCTTGATGGCCTTGTGAGGTCATGTGCAGTTCGCACAAGTTCAGGAACTGTTCTGCGGAGACCCATCGCTGTGATGTGTGTTTCCCACTGAGTGAGACAGACCAGACGCACACAAATTTCTGTTTGGTAGCTGACGCTGACTGAATAGCTCAACCACCATTGAACTGGGTTGATAATGATAACGTCAGCAAACGGCTCTAAACACAAGTAAGGCATACACGGTGCACTTATGTCTGGTACATGATAAACGTTAACACAAATGATTAGGGCTGTCAAAATAACTGATTCATTTCGATTAATTAATTTGAGAAAAAATAACTGATTAAAAAAAAATGAGTGCAGATTAATCGATTTCGTATGACCTTTGACCCCGAGCCGTTCTAGTCAGTAAAAATTAGACTGTAAAATGAAGGAGAGAGAAGAAAATGTGCTGCCTGGATCATTGATTGGAACATTTACTTTTAAAAAACGGCCTGATGGTGTTGATAAAAATAAAGTGTTGAAAATAAAGTCCTTTGCAATGTCTGCAAGTGTTGACATTGAGGGGAGTGTTAATTTATTTTCATTGTGTCCCCTAGGTTATATCTGTGGCCTGAAATGCCTTGTATGTGAAAAAAAAACTTCTTCCCGAAGCACTTTTGAATTTATTTCCTCAGCATATTAGGTCATATCATATATTATTATGGCCATTATTTGAACAGTGAAAATAATAATAAAAGAGTTTTTGAACTTTAATGTCACTAATGCTGATTATTCAATGATTCATTTGAATTTAAATATTTAAAATACTTTCACAGCAAAAATTATTTATGTGATTAATTTAGATTAATTAATCACAGAGTATGTAATTAATTAGATTAACTTTTTAATCGATTGACAGCCCTAAAATTAATATTTAACTACGTATAAAACGTCTCATCATTAAAGTTCTGATATCACTGTGATGGCAACTCCGCCCAGCTCAAAGAAGGGAGAGGGGGAGGGAGACACACACACACACACACACACATATATACACACACACACACACACACACACACACACACCCCCGACACACGTCCAAAACTCAGCCAGGAATAAGCTGAATAAAACTCCCACAAATACCACGGAACAACGTCGGCATTACTTAATCATATGACCAGTGTTCATAACAGCTACCGCATGCATACGGATAGCCTACGACTTAACTATTTGCAGCTACCTAAATACAATGGCAAGCAGTTTTATAGATGAGGCATTTAGCATTAAATAATCTATCTATTTATCATTCACGTTTTCCTCAGCTTGCATATTAAGGCGACATGCAGACAAGCCTAGATGATAATTGACCCTTTGCTAAGTCCCGCCCCCTTACTGTAGTTACTGTTGGTAAGGCCAACAACCTCAGACCGGAGTTGACTAGAACGTCAATGGTAGCTGTAAGCCTGTCTGTAAAAGTTACATCCCAAGAGGCACTTTTATAGCTCCTTTTACACTGAGATCACATAAAATTCGAGGGAGAAGGAGACGTCTTTTTGCCGCATCGTGCGTCTAAAAACGAGACGAAAATTTGCCGGCCCGCTGTGTCTGTTCACATGATCCGGCATTTTGGGGAGCCAGGAGGCAGGACCAACTGGCAAATTAAAATGTGACTTGCAACAGGGGCCGTGTGATAAGTGGGCCTTTAGATGCAGCAGGTGTGTGATTTTCAAAACCATGGCGGGAGAACTGACTGCACTTTGGTTAGCTGCTGCCCACATTTTTAGTAGGTCTGCCCTACAAATAGATAGATAGAGATAGATAGATACTTTATTGATCCCCAAGGGGAAAATCAAGGTCTCAGTAGCATACAGACATCACACACAACATGCACTTACAGCAGAAATGGTAAATATAAGTATGAACATATAACCAAACTCCAGTGTACAATAGAGACAGTAGAAGATAAGAAAAACTAACAAAACTAAATACTAAATATACTATATAAATTAAAGAAAAAATCCACAGTGTGCTTGAGGGTGATCAAGCATGAGACGCTTGCAGTGACAGGGCCGGGACTGGCCTGTAGTTCTGTGTGCATGGTGAGGTGCTCAAGAGAGTGAGTGTCATGGTGAAGGTGCAAAAAGTAGTCCAACAGTAGTCCAACAGTGCAAGAATAAGGTCTAGAGACCAGCATAAATAATATGGACAACTAAGAGAGTAAAGTATAATATAGACAAGGTAATATAAAAAACTATGTCAGTGCAAGAATAGGTTGAGGTAATAGGGTTACAGCCATTCAGTATTGTAGCAGAAGCATTGGTCATGTTCGCTAATATAGCATGAAAAACAGTGTAGCAGTAAAACAGTAGTAAAAACATTAGGCTGTGGACAGTAGTAAAACAGTAGTAAAGCAGTAGTGGGCAGTCAGTACTCAAACATGGAGAGGGTGGAGAGGCAGACAGACTATGCAGAGAAGTCTATCTCTCCTTTACATTACATTACATTACATTTGGCTGACGCATTTTTAGCCAAAGCGACTAACAACATGGTAAACAGTTTAAGTTTTAAGCAATTCTCAACAATTTAGGACAATTTAAAAAACGGTAGAGTACAGTAAGAATAAGTGCATCAGTGAGTGCTGGTTTTAACAGTTACGTGTCAGTTCAAGACGGCTGGTGAGTGCTAGGATCAGCAAGACTTGTTGTAAGTGGTGCTATGAGAGGAGATGTTCTCTAAAGAGCTGAGTCTGAGCTGAGTTTTTTGAAAATCTTCCCTTTAGTGAAGCATTGAACCTATTGAACATTGAACAGCCTTTCAGTTGTGCATGGCAGTGAGCGAAGTCTCCAGCTGATCAAGCTCTTTTGCTTTTTAATAGTGCTGTAGAGTGGATGACATTCATTGTCCAAGATGTTGATCAGTTTGTTCAGGGTCCTTTTGTCAGATATTGAAGTGATGCACTCTAGTTCAGCTCCCACTACAGAGCCAGCTTTCCTTACCAGCCTGTCAAGTCGCCCAGCATCCTTCTTCTTTGTGCTTCCTCCCCAGCATACCACTGCATAGAAGAGGACGCTGGCAACAACAGACTGGTAGAACATCCTGAGGAGCTTGCTGCACATATTGAAGGACCACAGCCTCCTCAGGAAGTACAGCCTGCTCTGCCCTTTCTTGTAGAGTGTGTCAGTGTTGGCTGACCAGTTGCCTGACCCCATCAATGGAGACTGGTAGCAGAGCGGGCTTAGTCCTGCGGAAATCCACCACCATCTCCTTGGTCTTTGAAGTGTTGAGTTGAAGGTGATTGAGTTTGCACCATTGCACAAAGTCCTCCACCAGGCTCCTGTACTCCTCCTCTTGCTCTTCCCTGATACACCCCACAATTGCAGTTTCGTCAGAAAACTTCTGCATGTGGCATGACTCGGTGTTGTAGCAGAAGTCAGATGTGTACAGGGTGAACAGGACTGGAGAGAGCACAGTTCCCTGTGGCGCTCCGGTGCTGCTGATCACAGTGCCAGAGAGACAGTTCTTCAGTCTGACGAACTGTGGTCGCTTGGTCAGGTAGTCTGTAATCCAGGTTACCAGGTGAGCGTCCACACCCATCTGCAAGAGCTTGTCTCCCAGTCTGAGGGATTGGATGGTGTTAAAAGCACTTGAGAAATCAAAGAACATGATTCTCACAGCACTTTTCCCCTTGTCTAGGTGAGAATGTGTCCTGTGTAGAAGATAAGTGATGGCATCGTCAAACTGTCACGGGTCTAGTGCATGGTCGCTCCATTGTCTTCATCACATGTGATGTTAGAGCGACAGGCCTGTAGTCATTAAGCTCACTGGGGTGTGGCTTCTTAGGGACGGGGGTGAGACATGATGTCTTCCACAGTGTTGGACTTGTCCGAGACGTAAACTCAAGTTGAAGATGTGCTTCAGTGGCTCTCCCAGTTCAGCAGCACAGGCCTTGAGTACCCTTGGACACAGTCTGTCAGGCCCGGCTGCCTTACGAGGATGAAGTTTTTTAAAATGATAACTTACTTGATCAGCCGTGATGATAGGGGGGGTGAGGGGAGTAGAGGGGGAGGAGGAGGAGGGGTGCTTCTGAGAGGGTTGTCGTGTGGCTAGAGACTGATGGCTGTTGACTGAAGCCATTGTTGCCGCACTGCTCGTGATCACCATGTGGGGGAGAGGTGCGATAGCCTGATCTGCAGTGATGATGGAGGGGGGAGGGGAGGAGGAGTACATCTGGGGTCTGTGTGTCTGATGGCTGTTGACTGAAGTCGTTGTCACCTCGTTGTTCGTGGTCGCCACATGGGGGAGGGGTGCAATATCCAGTGATGGTGGGCTGAGTGTTGCACTGGTAATGAGGTGGTGTGGGGGTGGGGGCTGGGGGATGACCACCTCCTTGATGTCCCTGTCAAGGCTGCCAGAGTCTTGGCAAACAAGAGCAGTACCTGGAGCTGGTGCAGGGCAATTGAACCTGTTGTAAAAGTGGTTCAGCTGGTTCGCCCTGTCCAGGTCTCCCTCCAGAGCTGCTGCTCTTCTTAAGGCCAGTGATGGACTTCATACAGTCCCACACCTCTTTCACTTCTGTTCCATCTTCTTCTGTAGTCCTCCTCCGCCTCTTTCAGCTTATTCTTGAGTTCCCCCTGTACTTGCCCCAGCTCTGCCATGTCCCCCTCTTTAAACGCCATCTTTTTCCTATTGAGAAGGGTCTTGACATTACTGGTTATCCAAGGCTTGTTATTTGGATAGCAGTGTACAGTCCTTGTGGGAACAACAATGTCCATACAGAAGTTCAGATAGTCAGTAGTGCAATGTGTGACCTCCTCTAAGTCCTCTCCATTCAGTAGCACACTCCAGTCAGTGGACTCAAAGCAGTCTCTCAGAGCCTCATCCGCTTCTGGTGTCCACTTCCTGAAGGTGCGCGTGGCAACCGGTAGCCTCTGAACTTTTGGCTTGTACATTGGCTGAAGATGAATGCAAGTGAAGCTGCTTTGCATCATAGTTCAGTAGCCTAGGCTACTATGTGTCGATGCTTAGAATGTCGGATTCTTGCGATCAACGTCTACAGACAAAAAGTCCTTTGTAAGGGAAATTGAAGAGAAGCAGGGAGCAGTTTGAAGTTGAAAGACTCAATGATATGTTAAACGGCGTAGACAAAGACGTTTGGCTCTTCTTGGTCAATTTGCGTTGGGGTCTAAAAGAAGGATGTGGAGCATCCTCTGTCCTCTGTCAAACACAGTTGCATTTTCAGCCCTGACCAAAACCGTTCAGGAATTATTTAAGCAAAAGTGGGACGTGCAACATGTTTCATTCTCCCTCTTGGTTGAGATTAATGAAACAGCATGAGGGATGAATGAAACATAGGCCTAAAGTTTCTCCTGAATTTTGTTTGGCAAATTTGAAAACAAGGAAAAGCAGGTCGAATCATACCCAGGGCTCTACACTAACTTTTTTTTTCAGGAGCACTTGTGCGCCCAAGTTAAAAAAGTTAGGAGCGCAGACAAAAATTTGGGCGCACAGTCACTTCTGTACTTAACTTACACATAATCTAACATTACACTGCAGCTAAATGCCATGCTAGTGCCAGTGCACCAATTGCGAATATTAAGAATGACTGACAACATTTAGGCTACAGGAAACAGGATTTTAAAGATCAGTGCCTACTTTATTTTCAGTCTGTTCTATTTTTCTACATTTTGTTAATGTAAAATAATATAATACATTGCCATATTTGCATTTTGCCTGTATATGAAGTATCCTGCCAAATGTAGGCTAATTTAGTTATTTGTGAATCCATCTGTAGCTAATCCAAATATGCCCATGGTGACCTATCGGACTGCATACTGCCTAATACTACTACTAAAACAGTCCATTTCTCTTCCACAAAACCCAACATAGGCTATCAAGGATATATATATTTTTTATCCTTTTATTTAATTTTTTTTAAATATTTGCATCGATGGGGGCAGTAGGCAAACGTTAGGCCTACTTTCGTTTTGCACTTCAGCTTGTATTCGGTGTAAACAAACAAGCATGCATTGAAGCCTGGAGTTGTCAGTAGCGTTCTACCTTTGAATAAAATGGGAGTATTACGGGAGGCTACTTTTGTGCCTTTCCTTCTCTCACTGCATTCTCAGAATCTCATCCTGTTCCTCCTATATCCAATGAATTCGGTGGATAGAATACCTAATTTCTTCAATCTTTGCATCTTGGCTGGCTAGTCTAACTTTCCGCTTTTTCTGCACGCTCTTGGATTTGATAGAAGCGACTAATAGTGAGTCACAACGCGAAACTGCTAACGTTGATGGGAGATGTAGTTTTTATGCTGCATTCGCGACGTGATTCTATGGTTTGCACATGTTTCTCGATGTTGCGGTGTATTTTGTAGACAAACATTGACATGGTTAGAAGTCATTCGCACCAGTGCGCCTAAATATTTTTTTGCACTCGCACGGCATCATTTTTACTCGCATGTGCGAGTGAAATGGGCGCACTGTAGAGCCCTGATACCCTACTTCTTACTTCTTTCTCTTTGTCCCTATGGTGGTATTGAAAAAAAAATGCATTTAGAAAAGAAGAACGTTCGTGAGCCCTTGTTGACGGCCTATTGCCTTGTCATGTCAAGATCAAATATTTTCTCTAATGTGCAAATTTTAAACAAAATGGGATGAATTGAATGTAGGACATAGCATAGGCCTATAGTCCATATCTATTGTTTGAACAAGAACTCTGGATTTCACCACCATAGTCTTTATTAATGCTATCTAATCAGAAATTTAGCTTGCGCAATCTTCACCAGAAAACTGGCTTAAACAAACAATCTAACAGGTTTTAGGAGATGAAATAGGCCTACAAAAAACAGACCAGGCCTCTATTTGAGACTGGCCTTTATTTATCCAAACCTATAGCCACACCATACGTGTAAAGAGACAGGTGTCTATTTAAGACTGCTTTTATTTGAATTTCTACAGTAAGCAGGTCGGATCGAGGGTAGGGAATCATTTTGTCTTAATATTTGCAGTTCAAGATGGGTGGAGTCAGGGCCAGTGTTGGAGGAAAGAGGGTAGGACCATTTGAGTTGTGTATTTTCAAAATCTGCCGGCCGTTTTGCGAATCCCACACCCCACCTTTAAGTATTTCGGTTACTTTACATCTCTGATAAGCTGTTCTAACATTTTAATCTATGGCAAGCCATCTGCAATTACAATTATGCCTAGAAGCAATGAAACTACAGATATTGATAATAAACTAAATATATAGTTAAATTTCATGTTCAAATTTGTCTTATCAATCAAAAACCAGGGGATGTTAGGATCCTGCTGTAGGACGGTCTGTAATTTGCTCGGCGTGTTGGAGGCTTTTCGAGTGTTGGTTCGAATGATTTCAAATCACTAAAAAAGGATGAGAGGATGACTTTCTCTTGACATGCACTTACAGGACCAAAAAAAAAAATCATAAAAAGGGGTTGTTGGAGATTGGTTCAGATCGATGATGACTGCGGTATAAAAGTAAACTCGGCTGTCAGAAAAGGGCTGTTGGATTGGGAAAAAGAACATGATTTGCATTCCAGTGCTTGCAAAGTATCCCATTGATTTCTAAGAGAAATTATTTGGAAAGTACTTTCAACATTCATGACAAACTAATTAGTACCACAGTCAAGATAGGTAGTAACACTATTGGCTCCTTACAGATCTCCATACCCATCTTTATAATAACTACACACAATTCATAATTTATTAAGCCTTTGTTACCTATTAGTTAATGGTTTGTTCATCATTAGTAATTTATTGTTCATACATAATTTATCATCAGTAAAGCATTTGTTCACACAGTTATAAATGGTTTGTTCATAGTAAATAAGCATATATCTAAAATAAGTTTATACATTATTGTTAATACTTAATAAATGATGCAATAATATGTTTTTGCTAAAGTAATATTTCCATTATTTAACAGTTGTTACATACACATGCACTAATAATTAGTTAGGGTGAGGATACATATTTTATAAACCACTTCCTAATACTATACCTTATGATTAACTCAGGAGTTACAAGTGGTTAGTTAATGATATTTTGTGAGCTCATCTAAAGTGAGGATGTTTTATGCCTTGCAACCTTTTATAACTGTGTGAACAAATGCTTTACTGATGATAAATTATGTATGAACAAGAAATTACTAATGTTGAACAAACCATTAACTAATAAGTAACATAGGCTTAATAAATGATCAATTGTGTGTAGTTATTATAAAGTGTTACCACAATCCATTTTTCTCACCATTTTTCTGCCTCCTCCAAGTCAGCAAAGACACTATTGGTAGAATAGGGCTTCCTATGAAAGGTGCGGATGTGTGGATACTCCTGTCCTCCTGCTCGTGCATCACTCATCCTCCTTCGGTATGCTTCCAGTGCTTCTTGTCTGTAGATTGTACAACCCCATATCAGAACAATTTGGAATGTAGGCGGAAGTTTGAATAAAAACAGAATGTAATCTCGTAAACTCATATTCATTTGCAAAAAGGACACAGACAGCATATCAAATGTTGAAAATGACAAATTTTGCTATTTCATGGAAAATATATGTTAATTTTGAATTTGATACCAGCAACACGTTTCAAGAAATGTTGGGGCAGGGGAACAAAATGCTGGAAAATTTGAGTAATGATAAAGAAAACAAAAGGGAGATTGTGGAAATTGTTTGGGGAGTTCATCCAGCAGGGCCGTAGTCACCATAGACATTGAGGGGGACGTGTCCCCCCCAATATTCAAATATAAACCAAAATAAAGAAAGAAAAAAGCGCTAGACTAGGCCTACAGGAAACCTACACGCATCTGAAATGTAATCAAACGTAAATAACGCACAAATTAGTGACCTAGTGATGGTTCCAGAGTAGCCTAGACCTGAGTGGTTTGTCCTGGTGGTTTTCCGTTTTTTCGTTAGTGGGCGGCGGGCTATCAAAGCTTCCATTTACTGCACCCTACTGCGGTGAGGTAGGGCTGTCAACAATATCGCAAAAGCTACCGGTACAATTTTCACAAAACTTGTTGGAAAGGTGTAGCACAGGCTAAGGAAATCCCATACATTTTTGGAGCCGATCAGACTCAAACATTTGAAACATTTTCCATACTGTATTGTAGCTTGAAACGTTTTATTTTAAATCATGAATTTGTGCAAGCCTGTGTCATTCATTTCTTTCACATGTCTTTCATATGCTAGTAGTAATGCCAGACATTACCGTTTATAGGCCTCTTAGAAATGGTTGTTGCATCTTGCATATTCAAAAGTGCTTCGGGAAGAAGTTGTTTTTCACATACATGGAATTTCAGGCTACAGATATAACCTTTTTAAAAGTAAATGTTCCAGTCAATGATCTAGGCAGCACATTTTCTTCTCTCTCCTTCATTTTACAGTCTAATGGTTACTGACTACAACAGCGCGGGGTCAAAGGTCATACAGAATCGAATAATCTGCGTTATTTTTTTTTCAATCAGTTATTTTTTTTCTCTAATTAATTAATCAAAATTAATCAGTTATTTTGACAGCCCTAAAAAAATACTAAAATACTTAATACTAAAAAAAAACTAAATCAAATATCCACATAGTATGCTTACGGATGATCAAGCATGAGGCTCTTGCCATGATAGGGCAGGGACTGAGCCTGTAGTTCCATATGCATGGTAAGGTGCTCTATGAGAGTGATGGTGCAAATAAGTAAGTCCCAACAGTGCAAGAATAAAGTCTAGAGACCAGCATAAAATAAATATGGACATATAAGAGAATAATGTAGACAAGTAATATAAAAACTATATCAGTGCAAGAATAGGTTGAAGTAGTAGGGTTACAGCCATGGTCAAGTATTAAATAAAAAGTATTAAGTATGGCCACAATCCAGGCTGTGGGAGGGAGGGATGGGATATGCATATGTGCTAATATAGCATGTAAACAGTGTAGCAGTAAAAACAGTAGGCTAGTACGTACACAAACATGGAGAAGGTGGAGAGGCAGACAGACTATGCAGAGAAGTCTATCTCTCCTCTACCCTTAAGTGAAGCATTGAACAGTTCAATGGCCCTGGGGACAAATGACTTCCTCAGTCTGTCAGTAGTGCATGACAGTGAGGGTCTCCAGCTGATCAAGCTCCTCTGCTTTGTAATAGTGCTGTGGAGTGGATGACATTCATTGTCTAATATGTTGATCAGTTTGTCCAGGGTCCTTTTGTCTGATATTGAAGTGATGCACTCCAGTTCGGCTCCCACGACAGAGCCAGCTTTCCTTACCAGCCTATCAAGTCGCCCAGCATCCTTCTTCTTTGTGCTTCCTCCCCAGCATTACACAACATAGAAGAGGACGCTGGCAACAACAGACTGTTAAAACATTCTGAGGAGCTTACTGCAGACATTGAAGGACCGCAGCCTCCTCAGGAAGCACAGCCTGCTCTGCCCTCTCTTGTAGAGTGCTTCAGTATTGGCTGACCAGTCCAGTTTATTGTCCAGGTGTAAGCCCAGATACTTGTAGGTGTTTACCACCTCCACATTGACCCCATCAATGGAGACTGGTAGCAGAGCGGGCTTAGACCTGCAGAAATCCACCACCATCTCCTTGGTCTTTGAAGTATTGAGTTGAAGGTGGTTGAGTTTGCACCATTGCACAAAGTCCTCCACCAGGCTCCTGTACTCCTCTTGCTCGTCCCTGATACACCTCACAATTGCAGTATCATCAGAGAACTTCTGCAAGTGGCATGACTCAGTGTTGTAGCAGAAGTCAGATGTGTACAGGGTGAACAGGACTGGTCAAGAGCACAGGTCCCTGTGGAGCTCCGGTGCTGCTGATCACAGTGTCAGAGAGACAGTTCTTCAGTCTGACGAAGTGTGGCCGCTCTGTCAGGTGATCTGTAATCCAGGATACCAGGTGAGCGTCCACACCCATCTGCAAGAGCTTGTCTCCAAGTCTGAGGGGTTGGATGGTGTTAAAAGCACTTGAGAAATCAAAGAACATGAGTCTCACAGCACTTTTCCACTTGTCTAGGTGAAAATGTGTCCTGTGTAGGAGATAAGTGATGGCATCGTCCACGCCCACTTTCTCCTGGTATGCAAACTGTAAAGGGTCTAGTGCATGGCGTACCTGGGGTCTGAGTATGCACAAGACCAGTCGCTCCATTGTCTTCATCACGTGTGATGTTAGAGCGACAGGCCTGTAGTCATTAAGCTCACTTGGGTGTGGCTTCTTAGGGACGGGGGTGAGACTTCCACAGTGTTGGGACTCGTCTGGGACAGAGACTCTAATTGAAGATGTGATTCAGTGGCTCCCCCAGTTCAGCAGCACAGACCTTGAGCAGCCTTGGACAGTCTGTCAAGCCCGGCTGCCTTCCTATGTCAGAGTTTCATCAGCTGTCCTTTGACCTGATCTGCCATGATGATGGGATGGGGGGGGGGGTAGGGGTGCGTCTGAGGGGGTTGTCGGGTTGGCTGAAGCCATTGTCACCATGTGGGGAAGGGGTGCGATAGCCTATGATGGTGGGGGTGAGTGTTGCACTGGGAGTGAGGGGGGAGGTGTGGGTTGGGCAGGCAAGCAAGCAAAGCAAAGCAGTGTCTGAGTCAGCAGGGGGTGGTGGACAGACCACTGCGCCATTGGAGCTGGACAGGGGCGCAGCTACCCATTTTTTGGGGGGTATGCAACAACAAATTGGCCCCCAAAACAAACAAGTAAAGTAAAACAAAAGGCCAATAATTTACACTAATAGGTTATTATCACTATTGTCACTATTATTTTTAAAGAAATTCTAACAATTTGAACTTAACCAAAGTATTGTTAAATGGTGCATTGTCACTTTAAGCGAGTCTAAACGGTTCTCATAACATCCTTTTACCAGCTGTTGCTCACAAAGGATAAGGCTGATCCAACTCTAGCCTTTGTTTGCCACATTGACAGCACAATATTAAGCTATTAATATTAGGATTGTTAGGAAATGGAAACATGTAATGAGTTGTTGCTAGCGTGACATTTCTGTTTGCAGTTTGCCATTAAATGTTCAGTATGAGCATGGTAGCCACCTAGCTATCTTAATGGAATAGGTTATATTTCAATCGGCATATGCTTAGCAAACGCTAGTTAGTCTGGTAACATGAATAACATGAACATGAAACATGTGCCTCCTCCAAGCACAGACGTCACACTTTAAATCCTACCTGTTGCTTTTTACCATCCACTTATTTAACTGCTGTCGCATCCCATCCTGACATGCCATCTCATTTTCCCTTTCTTTTTCAATTTTTAGCCCCCGACAGCTTTTATGCGTTATCCATCTTTTTCAATAGACGAAAACTCACTACTCGTAGGCTACCTCCTCACTCAGCGCTCACAACCCCCACTCCCTTTTCTATGTCAAAATTCTATGATGAAATCTTATGAGATATAGGCGCCTACTCTAGCCTGTTAGTCCTCTAAAATGCTATTTAACATTGAGGAAATCCAGAAATGATTTAAAAACCTACAACAGTAGCTACATATAGAATATACCAAATATATTATTATTATTATTATTATTTTTACCATCGCTTTGGCGCCCCCACGGTGATGCGCCCCTATGCGCCGCATATAGTGCATGCCCACTTTTTGCGCCACTGGAGCTGGAGCAGGGCAGTCAAACCTGTTGTAGAAGTGGTTCAACTGGTTCGCCCTGTCCAGATTTCCCTCCACAGAGCTGCTGCTCTTCTTAAGGCCAGTGATGGTCTTCATTCCATCCCATACCTCCTTCATGTTGTTCTCCTGCAACTTCTGTTCCACCTTCGTTCTGTAGTCCTCCTTAGCCTCTTTCAGCTTGATTTTGAGTTCCCCCTGTACACGCCTCAGCTCTGCCATGTCCCCCTCTCTAAACGCCATCTTTTTCCTATTGAGAAGGGTCTTGACATTGCTGGATATCCAAGGCTTGTTGTTAGGAAAGCAGCGTACAGTTCTCGTGGGAACAACAATGTCCATACAGAAGTTCAGGTAGTCAGTTGTGCAATGTGTGACCTCCTCTAAGTCCTCTCTATTTTGTAACAAACTCCAGTCAGTGGACTCAAAGCAGTCTCTCAGAGCTTTGTCCGCTTCTGGTGTCCAATTCCTGAAGGTGTGCGTGGCAACCGGTAGCCTCTGTACTTTGGGCTTGTACATTGGCTGAAGATGAATGAAGTTGTGATCTGACTTTTCCAGTGGGGGGAGGGGGGAGGCGCTGTATGCATCCCTCACGTTTGCATACATGAGGTCTATTGTCCTGTTTTTCCTAGTTGGAAGGTCAACAAACTGGTAGAAATTTGTGAGGGTGGAATCCAGTGTTTTGTGATTGAAGTCGCCAGAGATCGCAAAAAAGGCATCAGTGTGTTGAGTTTGAAGCCTTGCAATTGTAGAGTGGATGAGATGTAATACAGAAATACCACCATCTTAGCTGGGCCTGAGCTTGTTTCAAATGGACTGAGGTAGCATGAAAAAAGGTCCTGTGGTTATGCATATGCCCCATTTAGAGTTTTTTTGCTCGACATTGCACATCCTTAAGGGCTCTGATAAGGAATGATACACTGTAACATTTACAAAAAATTCTAAATCTTTACAATTTCTATTTCAATTAAATTGGTGGACTATACATCTCCATAAATAATATTGGATCAAATGATATGAATATTCAATTTCTATGGATTCTTGTGAATATTTCAAGACCCTATATGCTATATCTAGCATATTGCTAAGGATATACACTGCAGCTAGAGGGTAGGGAGGCACCAAAGGCGGGGGAGGGGGGTAAATGACCCGGGGCTGTAACAGGTTAGCATAACGGGTTAGACCAATCAAAATTTGAATAATTTGCAATTATTTTTGGAAATCATGGACTCCTTTGGGCTAATGAGGAAAGGGCCTATCCAAGTATCCACAGTAGCCTACAGCATGGGAATCTTGCACATCTGGCAAGGCACGTTCAATGCTGAATAATGTATACAGGTTTTGAGCAACATATACTGCCATCCAGGAAATGTCTTTTCCAGGGAAGACCTTGAATATTTCAGAAAAACAATCCCAAAAGGAATTTTCTTCATATGTAAAGTATGCTAGTCAGTGCTAAAATGGCCTGTGTACAATCCAGACCTGTCAAATTAGGTGCATCATGGAATGAAAAAACATGATTAATAATACCCCATACTGTTCCTGAACCCCATACTGTTCCTGTTCCAGCAACTGAAATCCTATATCGGGCATCCTATATAACATTTCATTCTCAAAACTCTAACAACTGGTCTCCTCAGTTCCTAAACATTTACAGAATGTTGTTCAGTGAGGTGAACCTCACATGCCCCCGTCCCTGCTTTTTTTGAAACATGTTGCTGGCATCAAATTCAAAATGAATATATATTTATACATACATAATAGTTAATATTTTCATTTTCAGCATTTGATATGTTGTCTGTCCTTTCTGCTGCTACATATTGGTTTACGAGATTTGTATATTATCACATATTATCACGTTCTTCCTTCTATATCTAATTATGTATACAAAGAAAAGAACCAGACATTTTCTTTTACCTATATTGCAAGCGATTGGACAGAATCTCTTGTTTCACATGTTCCAGGGCCCCATGAAGGAAGAGTTCTAGTTCAGTGCGCTGCTCCAGAATTATACGAGCAAGACGCTTGACCCGAGTCATTTCACATTCACGCAGTGCCAATAGCTTCTGCAATTTCTCAAGTTCTGCACAGTTGGTCTGTGTGCTGAGAATAACTTTCTCCTGGATCTCATTCTTCTCATGCTCAAACTGCACTGACATGATATTAAGTGCCCGCTCCAAAACATCGACCTTACTCCTCAGTTGCAAGATCTCTTTCTTTTGGGCAGCCATCTTACAAACGTTCTGTTTCATCATGAACTCACTTGTATCCTGGAAGAATAAAGAAAATGAGAAGAGAAAAAAAAAATCATTATTTCCCATGTTCCAAGTTCCTTTTTATAAATAAAATGTTGTTCTCTGGCCAGTCACTGTAGAACAAATTAGACCAATCTGCGAAACAAATAATTATGGCCAGACTTATGGCATCTCATTTAAGAAAATACTCAAACTATATATGCACGTAGGCTATGACAGATTTAATAGCCACATTTTGCAGGTAGGAAAGTTTAAGTGGATGTGAAATTGAAAGCAAAGATTTTGACATCTATCTAAATAACAGGATCTATCTGTGTGTGTTATTTGCATATCTGTCGAACCATTTGTCCGATTGATTACAAACTTGACAGGTGTATGACATCATGAAGGGTCGTTTAAACTGATTTGCACCTGTTTCAACGGCCATCTGGTCAACTAGGCTCCATTTCTCTCTGTTTCTCTCTCTATTCCACAAGAACACAAGGCACCTTCCATCCAACTGTCTCTCATTCATTCACTTCAAACCATTCATTCATCCATTAAACTATCTATCTATCAACATCCATTAAACTATCTACCTATACATTCATTAAACTATTTGTCTATCAACATTCATTAATCAATCAATCAATGCCTTTATTTGTCCCCCAGGGGGGCAATTAGTTTCACAGCAGTAGCACACAAAATTACAAAAAATATACAAATACACACAGTATAATAAATAACACAATACTCATCCTGGGGCCTGTACTACGAAGTGGGGTTTCTGGCTTATCTGGGTAACTTCGAGAGTAACTTGATCACGTGTGGCGTAACTTCCCGATTAACCCGCATCACTTAAAGGTGGATAGGTTTTAACCGAGGTATGCTGCCATGGCAATTTACGCTTCATCTCAAACCTGCTCCGACCAGGTTATGTTCTTGGTTAACCCTAGGTTTCCGTTAACCACACCCTTTATAAGTACCACCCCTCCTCTAACAATTTCTCCCGAGACATGTCGGCGTACCTGGATGATCCATACGACATTGGAGCGCCAAATCGTGAGGGACTCTCTTCGCAGGGCTTAGGGTTTTAGAGACCGCCAGAAAAATATATATAGCCTACCCGGACAATATTCTCTATGAAGATATAGATTGTCAGCCGAGGGAATTCGTTATCTTTGTCAGATGATCTAGGAAGACGTCTCATAGCAATGCCCGTACGTGGACATTCATGTTTTCAATCGGTGATGCAAGAATACGGTGTGTCCGAAAATAAATCGGACATAGGCCTACATTAAGCTGAACATCTGAGCAAGAATAGCCTAAAATAAATCGGACATAGCCTACAGTAGGCCTAATAAATAAAAATCACCATTTTAACAAACTTGTTGAATTGAATGTCATATTACTGTACCCTGCACATAAAGGCTACACATTTCCACAGCACCAGAATCTGACCGAATGCCTCCCTCAACCCCCTCCATAATCGGCCTTCCACTATTATTTGCGATGGCCAACTCCTCTGCTACTGTAAAACACTCTGGTTCCTTTCCTCCTACAGTAGTGTTCGAAGACACTGTTTCTTGTTAGCTGTAAAACAGAGGCCAAGTGAAGGCTATAAGCTAGGCCTACATGTTTTCATAATTAAGAAATATTAATGCAAGCTATAACTATATAAACCTACTATTCTGAATAATGTTTTTGTGTTTCATTTTCACCTGCTGCCATGTGCGTTTGGCAATGGTGTTGCATCTGAAATGTTCACAGGATTAGGCATTCACGAAATCAGTCAATGGGGGCTACTTAAACATTTAATTATCCTTATTACTGTAATCTATATGCCCACTTCTGAATTGGGTTGCATCTGTAGGCCTTTCTATGAACTCAAATTAGGCTATTTAATTATTTCAACTCATTTCAGACATTCCGCAAGCTACTAATCCTCCGTAACACATATTTGAAGAACATGTGGGAATAAAACTTTACTTTTAGCCATTTAGGCTACCCGATCTGTAATACGTTGCCAACAGCCTTGCTTTGCTCACTGCCGACGTATTTTATTTTTGTCGTAGAGTGGGTTTTAATTCCTCATAACTTGTCATAATAATTGTTAATTTCTATTCTGAATAATGTTTTTGTGTTGCATTTTCACCTGCTGCCATGTGCGTTTGGCAATGGTGTTGCATCTGAAATGTTCACAGGATTAGGCATTCACGAAATCAGTCAATGGGGGCTACTTAAACATTTAATTATCATTATTACTGTAATCTATATGCCCACTTCTGAATTGGGTTGCATCTGTAGGCCTTTCTATGAACTCAAATTAGGCTATTTAATTATTTCAACTCATTTCAGACATTCCCAAGCTACTAATCCTCAAGAACACATATTTGAAGAACATGTGGGATTAAAACTTTACTTTTAGCCATTTAGGCTACCCGATCTGTAATACGTTGCCAACAGCCTTGCTTTGCTCACTGCCGACGTATTTTATTTTTGTCGTAGAGTGGGTTTTAATTCCTCATAACTTGTCATAATAATTGTGCATTCCTCATCCGTAAAATAAGGTGATCGCTCATCATTGAAAGTGGTGACTGGCGCTGCAACCCGCCCTTTTATGTGAACGCCAGCACAGGTTAACCCCCGCTCAACAAATCAACTTCATAATCAGTCGTAGTACCGATTAACGCCACTTAAGATAACCAGGTTTTGTCAACCCTGGTTTAACAAAGTAACCCTGGGTTACATCTGGGTAGGTTAAGCTCCCTTCGTAGTACAGACCCCTGATCAATAATGGGTAAACTACCTCTTCCTCCTGGCATTTAGAAGAGAGACAGCAGAAGGAACAAAGGAGTGTTTAAATCTGTTTGTTTTTGCAAATGGGAGTCTGAGCAATGAACCTGATGGTAGAAACTGTAGATGTAGAGGATGGGAACAGTCAGACAAGATGGAGTTTGCTTTCTTAAGCAGTTGTTCCTGTAAAGTTTCTTGTGCAGACCCAATTATTTTGCTACTAACACTAACAACCTTGTTCAGTAAATTCCTTTCTTTTACCCTTAAGGATTGAAACCAACAAATAAAGGAAAAAGTAATAACAGACTCAATAAAGGAACGATAAAACATAGTCTGCCAACCTGGAATTTAGAGTTTTCTAAGACAAAAAAGACGCTGCAGGCTTTTCTTATAGATCGAGTCAGTATTTTTCTCAAATGTCAGCTTGTTGTCAAGATAAGTGCCTAAGTACTTATAAGTAGGGCTGTCAAAATAACTGATTAATTTCGATTAATTAATTTGAGAAAAAATAACTGATTAAAAAAATTTGTGCAGATTAATCGATTCCGTATGACCCCGAGCCGTTCTAGTCAGTAAAAGTTAGACTGTAAAATGAAGGAGAGAGAAGAAAATGTGCTGCCTGGATCATTGATTGGAACATTTACTTTTAAAAAATGGCCTGATGGTGTTGATAAAAATAAAGTGTTGAAAATAAAGTCCTTTGCAATTTCTGCAAGTGTTGACATTGAGGGGAGTGCTAATTTATTTTCATTGTGTCCCCTAGGCAACCAATACAAATGCAATAAAATAATATTTCTTTTAGTAGGCCCAAGTATTGTGAATATAAATTGCCTACATGCAAAAGCGTGGCTCACTTAAATCTCTACACCATTGGTTTTCGCGATGTCACACTATGGCCTACGCCGTTTCATTCACACAAACTGATAATGCTTTTACTTGGCATGAAGTTCTGGAAGAACTGTGGCCAGATCTTTTCATCCCTTCTCCCCTAGTCTACTTGGTGACCGCGGTCGGAGTATAGAAATTGGTTGTGGTCTATTTAGCATTTTCAAAATATGGGTCCATAACATGGAGACTGATGGTCCTTGAGTCGTGGAGGAAATTTGGCCCGGTGCTTCATTTGATAATTTGCTGCGTAGTTGATCAAGAAACCATGGATCGACGAAAAAATAAAACAAACGCGTTTCTGCTATCGATGTCATTAAACATGGAGCCCCTACAATTAAGTGGTGTGAGCATTCATTCAATGCGGCGTCTCATGGAGTTATATCTGTGGCCTGAAATGCCTTGTATGTGAAAAAAAAACTTCTTCCCGAAGCACTTTTGAATTTATTTCCTCAGCATATTAGGTCATATCGTAGATTATTATGCCCATTATTTGAACAGTGAAAATAACTAGATGTACCGCATAGCGGTACAAAATATGACCGCCGCTCAGTCCTGTACATCCGTTCCGCGAAAATAAATCACACTTCAATTTGTCTCCATATTTTACTCCATCCCCTACTCTTGAAACTTTTGTGTACGCTTGTTTGGCATGCCTGAGTGTGTGTGTGCGGCTGCACAGAAAGTAGCCTACTGGTGCTGAAAAGGTGAATAGATTGTAGAATAGCCAAAGAAGATGTAGCATTGTAATAAAACCTTTAAAATCTCTAAACAATTACAAGTAGGGCAGTTCATCACAGTTCATCCATTGCAACTGGATTGATGAAAGGTAACTTACACCTGTAGGCTACATTGTATTTGGGAAAAGCAAAAGGTATCAGCATAATTTTATTTATTTATTTATTTGTTTGTTTATTTATTTATTTATAAACAAAAACATCTCTGTCAGTTCCATGCCGTTTTCAACAGCTCTCAAAAACAAAGGTAATTTTTGGATGGATGGATTTTTTGTGAATGTTTCTTCTTCTACATAAGATTTTAGATCTTTATTGTCAATGCACAAATTAAGTAACAGTAGTCTGAAACGTTATTGTTAATGCACAAATTAAGTAACCGTAGTCTGAAACGAAATGCTGTTTTACATCTAACCAGTGGTGCAAATAACTGACATGTCCAAATGGGCCTTGATGAAATGCGTCGCTAGACTGTTCATACACATTTTAACGGACCAAAGTTGAAGAGCTGTTGTCCGTTACTGTTCTTGCAAATATAGGCTGATTCATGTTCCCTTGCATTGTGTAACTGAGGTCCATGGCTAGTCTGGCTTTCACCAGACCAAGCTCAATCTTTTAAGAAATCAAAAAATAAATAGCGGGCAGATCAGGCTGGGTTCACCCAGCCTAGTCCATAGGCACCCGATATTGTTTAATTTTCTGATTGAGATATCCACGCTCTGGCTATTCTAAATGCAAAAATGCATCAGGGAGTTATGACAAAACTGTAACTAACAAACTAGATCCTAATAGAAAGCTGTTAACTTCCCTAAGCTACAGGTAGGCTTATAAGGTAGGCCTATTTACAACATAAATTGTCAATAGGCTATGCTGGCGACACAAATAAAATCTCCTTTGAAACCAATGGCTTACGCCTTTACAGTATCAAGCGGACTTAAACTGCCATATCGCGGGCTTAAAAGTTGTAATAAAATTCACGCAGCTCCATGAGTCAAGGAAAGCGTGAATGAAGTAGCCACTTCTAAATGGGACCCACTACACAGTAGCTTAAGGTGTGTTGCTAAAGCAGCCATAATGAAATGAAGGTGTCATTGTTTGGATACTTTACACACACGTGCTTTTTAATTTCACAGACTACAACTACCAAGCTGGAATCAAAGCACATCGATTCCCCTCTCACACCCTGCACGCACTTAAAACAAAATAAACAGGCGTCTCAGTCTCACGCATGTATATGCAAAACTGTAGGCCTATCAGACCGGTGTAACGTTGGTAAATCTTCCATTGCACAGAATGATTTTTGTAGCACGTGCAACAAATGACAGCCGAAAGATACAATTACAGTGCTGCTATCAATTTGCTTGGTATAACCGCATTTATAGTTTTCTACAAATGCAATCAATCAAATTGGCCTCCATCACTCAACCAACGCTAACGGTAACATTACCTAGGTCCTTATTATAAGATTAACGTACCTGCAGTAAAAACCAAGCATGTCCGATAAACATCCTCAGATTTATTTCGGCTTCAAGAAGAAATGGGAATTACATTTCATGTGAACATCATCCTATCCTTATTAGACGTTCTCTGCGGTAAATTACAGTCCTTGTAGGAAGCGTCCATTGTTTTTCCAACCCACTTTTAACTTCCAACAAAATTACGTCTCACTGCAACGATGCGCCATCTAGTGGACAAATGACTACTTATCGCCAATACTGGAAATGCAGCCATGATGATGAATATTTATTTTGGCTTTCTTTTAATCCTACTGAATTTGTAATTATGTATCGGCCGTTCTAATACCGATAGTATGTGGGTGCCTTGTGTGTGTGTGCATGTGTATATGTGTGCACCGCCATCTACAGGCCAATGAGTGTCCAGTCACTAAATGTACACATAACCTAATTTTTTAGACCCCCATGGATGAAATTTACTTTAAACTTGGCATACCCCCAGAGAATGCCAGGTCAATCATACACATAAAATTTGGTGCAGTTCTGAACATCTTAACTGAAGATAGGGCGATTAATGCAGAATAATATTGCATTTTCATTTTTACCGGGTGCAAATCACAAATGAGTGATTATGGGCCAGATTGATGTGGGCCCTTGAGACCAACATACCATAAAAGATTCTTCATCCTCAGTGCCACGGTTCAGGTAGTTATTTAGGAAAAACTGCTTTTTTTTGCGGTTTGGGGGGCCCAGCACGGGGGGGGGGAGTGGCCCCCGGGGACGAAACAACTTTTTTTCCGTAAAAGTGTAGTGGGGCTACATACCCACCAAATTTCATGTGCCCCGGTGGTTCGGTGTCCCGGGTATCGTTGACCAAAAATTCAGACAAAAAAATTCAGTCTTTGACAATCCCTATATGACCGCTTCGCTAGCAGCGGTCATAATAATAAAAGAGTTTTTGAACTTTAATGTATTTTAATGCTGATTATTCAATGATTCATTTGAATTTAAATATTTAAAATACTTTCACAGCAAAAATTATATATGCAATTAATTTAGATTAATTAATCACAGAGTATGTAATTAATTAGATTAACTTTTTTAACTTTTTTTTTCGATTGACAGCCCTACTTATAAGACTAGTGTTGTCACGATACCAAAATTATGACTTCGATACGATACCTGCCATAAATATCACGATGCTCGATACTGAAACGATACTACGGCGAAGAAAGGACTCATACCTCCTCCAAGTGTATTGAGTCATTTGTGTTGAATTCGGTGCACTTTTGTAGTGTGCAGGTCAATTCTGGGTTCTAAACTTAAAAAATAATTATTATTTTTATAGTCAGTAAAATAGTAGGCCTACTTTGTGTGATAAAGTCCTTAATTTTTTGTTATAGTTCATTTACATTGTGTTGTGTTTTGCCAATAAAGTAGCTTTAAATAGCCAAACTAGGCTAGATCAAGGTCAGTGTTGAAATTACTGCATGCTAATCACTGAATGCTATGCAGAGGGGCCTAATCTTTAGGCCATCTGATGTACAGTATAGGCTTCCCTAGGCCTTCCCGTGTTCGTGGGATTTCTTTGACAGTTGCAAAGAGAAAAATGTGAGGATAGTCTTCTTTTGCCCAGTGTACAAGCACGACGTTCCAACCACTCAGGTCTTCGGCCAGATAGGCCTACAGCATTACCTGTTGCAATATGTCTATGTGCATTCCTACATTAGCCTACGTCTATTTCTTTGATAACATGATTTGCTACCACGTAACAATAAGCCGCTATTATTATTAGGACTCAACACGCTTTGGTGGTATTATATGCTGTGGGCTTTAATTAGCGCATTTCGGGTATCCTATCCTACATCTGGGCAATACTTATTGAACAAATTGCAGTCTACATGCCATGACAAATATTACCAGTAGTACTGACCGAACATGAAATAGATTGTTTACAAGTTATGGTAATGTTATTCTGGCGTGAACATTGCGCTTTCATCACGTTAGCACCCTATGATTACAGCTCGTTATGTCTCATCAAAATGATTACAGCTTGTTATGTCTCGTCAAAATTCATTGATGAAGGAAGGTTCGCTTTATCCCAGAGAACCATACTCGTTTCACTTAGGCTAGACTTAGAAGAGAAAAACTTGCCACTAACCATGTAGTCGTGTTTTCTATAGCATATTCGTTAACCTGTCGTTCTTTGAACAAAAATGTTGGGATATGTCTGCGAGGTGTTTAGCCAAGTTCCATGCATTGCGTAGCCTACTGCTTTTAAATGACTTTGAAACAAATTTCACAAACGGGCTTTCTGTGTACCTGATGGCTTGACTTCACTATTCGCGATGTATCCGAAATAGTTGCAGATTTCACTTCACCTTTTGTTTTATCCACAAGGCCGAGGACGGTCGGTCGGCAAAGAACTACTGTATGTTGACATTGGCTGCGCACTCACTAAATTGATCACGGTAGTTTAAGCTTACACTTGACAAAACATTCTAATATGAAAATGTAGATGCAATGGTTGTAAAATGGTGCAGCTCCTTTAAGAGTGCCCCGTGCACAGGGATAGAGAGAGAGAAAGCGAGAGGGGATATGTGTGTTAGAACTGAGATGCGTGTGGAAAAAGTAGATGTGCTGTTGAGACTGGAGCGAGTCATATTGAAAATAATGCAAAAATGAATCCGCAGATAAAACCATTATCCTTGTTCATTTGCTAACCACTTTCAGATAGAGTGTCAGGGAGGAGTTAGCCCCGAAGTTACGGATAACTCCGGCCTGGAGCGGTAACAAGCTCTCCGACTAGGTCAGAGAGCTGTAGAAAATATTACAGATTCACGCCCCCCAGGTATTGATTCGAATGGCATTATACATGTGGATGAGTCTGAGAATGTTTTCTGCAGGGTAACATACAATACTACTGTGGTGTCAAATCCACATTAAATAATACAACATCAAAAGAAGTCCGCACACCGTGGATGTATACTGCAGATGATGGCTTTAATGCACTCCGGAGCATTAGTGAAGCAAGCTAAGCTAAGCAAAGTAAGAAAGTGAGCAGTGAGCAAAGTGAGCTAACATCCTCTGGCTGTTGTCCAGCCTTTATACCCCTTAAAGTCATCCCAGACAAGTCACTCTATGTTTACAGATAACTGACCAAGTAATATATGGTACGTCACCTTTGCCCTCTCATCCTGTTATTCATACATTCTTTAGGTTGTGCCATTCTTTAGGTTTTGCTTACATTTCCTGGCACCAAACCTTGTCTATGCCATTTTCTGCCAGGCCTGCTCTTTCACTTAAACCAGTCTTCCTTTCCCACACTGAACATACTACAGACTTCAGTTTCACAAAACAGTGATATTACACAGAATGAAGATACTACATAAAAGATATATAAACTAAAGGATATATGTCAATAAAAGTCACGACACTACTACCATAGATCAAGCTGTGTCATGCAATAGCATGACTTATGCTTATAGTTCTATTCCAACGTTGATTTCTACCCAACGTATAGTAAAAAGAAAAGACAAATTTAAAACTAGAAACCTAACAAATATTCTTTCCATACCTCAGCATATTCCTCAAAAGCCAGAGGCATTTTCAGCTAACATGGGTTTACTAAATATAGGTGCACTTACTACCAAAACCTTTGCAATCAATGATTTTATTAGTGAAAAAAATTTGGATTTTCTGTTTCTTGTTGAAACCTGGCTGACTTCAGACAGCGAAGCTGTTCTTGTTGAGACTTGTCCCCCAAATTATAATTTCTTCCACTCAATTAGACAAGGCAAACGAGGTGGTGGAATTGCCTCCATTCTCTCAAACAAATATAGTTGCACACGAGTCAACTTTGGCTTAATTCGCTTCCTTTGAGTATATTGCCCTCACTCTGAAGGCTGACCCAGTTGTACTTCTATTAACCTTATACCGCCCTCCTAAACTATGGACTGGCTTTCTCGACCAGTTTTCTGAACTTATGTAAGCTCATCATCACTAGCTATGATGGGATAATTGTAAATGGCGACTTCAATATTCATGTCAATAAGACAACTGATGCTAAAGCCAGTAAGTTCCTTAATGTGTTGGACAGTTTAGAGCTAAAGCAGCATGTTACAGGACCCACCCACAACCTTGGCAACACCCTCGATCTAGTCATTTCCAGAGGGATAGAAGTCACAGACTTATCAGTAAATGATATAAATATGTCTGATCATCATTGTGTATCTTTTAATATTGTACTACATACTCCAAAAATTCATCCCGAAATTGCAATCAAATGTGACTCTTGGACATTAGAGCAGAACAGCAGTTCATAGCTCTTATAGACTCCATAAATTTAGATATTTTACATCATCCCATTGATCAAATGGTAGAAGCTCTTAATCGTGAATTAGGCTCTGCTTGACAGAGTGGCACCCTTAAAGACTAAAAAAAGGCCCTGTAGCAAACTGACACCTTGGATGAACGAAAATATCCATGATCTAAAAAGATCATGTAGGAAAGCTGAGAGAACATGGAGAAAAACTAAGTTACAGGTTCACCGTGCCATTCTAAAAAGAAAAAATTGCAAATTATAATAGAGCTATTCGGGAATGAGAGGAGGAACCACTTCTCTAAGGTAATTGCTGAAAACAGTGGAAACTCTAGGGTGTTGTTCTCTACCATTGATAGGCTATTGCATCAAACACCTTTTGATACACTCAGTCAGGCATCCTCTCTAAGATGCGAAGAATTTGCAGACTTCTTCAAAAAACAAAGTCATTTCTATAAGGGAGGCTATTGGTAACACAAGTAATATGTTTGATAGTACACCCAAAAACAGCCCCCAAAATTAAGGTCCTTTAGCACTATTACTCAATCTGAGCTTGGTAAAATTATAACTCAAACCGGCTCCTCAACATGTGTTTTAGATCCAATCCCTACTACATTCCTCAAAAAAGTATATGATGGCTTAGCCCCTTTTTTTTCTCAAGGTAATAAATACCTCATTAGAAACAGGTATATTTCCAACTGCTTTTAAAACCGCTGTTGTGAAACCTTTACTTAAAAAGTCAAAACTTGACCATACCAATCTGAGCAACTACAGGCCTATATCAAATCTATCGTTTTTTTGAGCAAAGTACTTGAAAAAGTTGTTTGCAATCAGTTAAATACCTTCCTCAACGAAAACAGTATCCTTGAAAAATTCCAATCAGGTTTTAGATCAAATCACAGCACAGAAACGGCTCTAGTAAAGATAGTCAATGATCTCAGACTAGCTACCGACTCAAACAAAGTCTCAATCCTTATTCTTCTGGATTTGAGTGCGGCATTTGACACCATTGATCATAGCATCCTAATTCACGCCTGCTAAGTGGGTGGGTCTCTCTGATAATGCTCTAAACTGGCTTCAAACCTACATTACTGGCAGAGATTTTTATATCAGTCTAGGAGATCATGTATCTGAAAAACATGACTTGCGTTTTGGTGTGGCCCAGGGAGCTGCCTTGGTCCCCTGCTATTTTTCTATATATGCTCCCATTGGGAAACGTCATAAGTCAGCATAATGTAAACTTCCACAGCTACGCAGATGATACCCAATTGTATCTTTCTGTGGAGCCAACTAACCCAGATGGCCTTTTGCTCCCTCACTGCTTGCCTAACCTCCATTAATCAGTGGATGAGCAAAAACTTTTTGAAACTAAATGATGACAAAACAGAGGTACTTCTGGTTGGACCAAAACTAAAGCGAGATATTATTCTTAGTAATCTGGGGAACTTGGCACACCAGGTCAAACCAAAAGTAACAAGCCTCGGTGTCATCTTAGATGCAGAGTTAAGTTTTAAGCCCCATATCAGTAAAGTTACTCAGACAGCCTATTTCCACTTGAGAAACATTGCCAAAGTCGGCCCTTTTAACTCAACAAGATGCAGAAAAACTAATTCACGCCTTTATCACTAGCAGGTTAGACTACTGCAATGCACTTTTCACTGGTCTTCCCAAAAAACATCTAAAGAAATTGGCACTCATACAGAACTCTGCGGCTAGACTTTTAACTAAGACAAAGAAGAGAGAACACATCACCCCTGTGTTGGCTGAACTGCACTGGCTCCCTATTTCCTATAGATTGATTTTTTTAAGGTTATGTTAATTACTTACAAAGCTCTGAATGGCATAGCACCTTCATATATCTCTGAGCTTTTAATATCTTATCAACCACAAAGGAAACTTAGATCATCCAATTCTAATCTTTTAATCGTACCCAAAGTGCTCCACAAACAAAGTGGAGAAGCTGTGTTTATCCATTATGCCCCCAAACTATGGAACACCCTGCCTCTGTACATCAAGCAGGCGCGAGTTCAGTAAATATTTTTAAAAAGATCTGAAAACATACCTGTACAGGAAAGCTTTTAGTTAACTCATCTTATCCTGTAGACTACATTTTCAGATTATTCTACATCTGCTACTATTGAGGGGCGCAGCCAGCCAGAAGCAGATGGGCTCCCCTATTAAGTCAGGTTCTGCTCAAAGGTTTCTTCCTGGAATATGGGAGTTTTTCCTTGCCACAGTTGCCATATGGTGCTTGTGGGGGGTAAGAGGGTTAAGGCTGCCAGTCTTATGACGTCATTTTCTATATTTTTGATATGTTGCTGAGTATAACATAAACAGCAAAGAAAAGTGATTGATAATGACTGACTGTCTATTATTGTGTTACATGCTTCAAATGTAAAGCACTTTGAGCTGCATTCTGTGTATGAAAGGTGCTATACAAATAAAGCTTTTTATTATTATTATTATTATTATTATAGAAGGAAAAAACAGTAAAGGTTAATGCTATCAAACAAACCCAGAAACTACTAGGCCTACTTCTACTACAGTAACTGCGATACGAGACATAGCCTACCTGCGAGCTGATAAGCCATATTTGTCATCGGATGACAGGGGTTAGTGCAGAAGTGAAGTAGACTACGCCACTAAAACCTCCTCTCCATTTATGTGATAGGTGGGCTTACCTAATGTTCCTGATTGATTAGCTACAGAATAATACAGATTTTACAAGTTTTATTTGCTACTTGCTATATTGACAAACTTATACAGTAATATAGGCCTACATTTAATTAGTGATCAAAATCAAATCCATGGGATTGGGGAAGTGGGGTTGGTTGGTGCAGCCAAGCTCGTCCAGGGTGGCCCCCCAAAGCCCATTTTGTTTAACCCAAGTCAGTAGAACAGTCAGAGACAGTTGAGCCATTTGTCACTTCGTTCACATGGAGTTGACAGACTAATGAGAATGCACAGGACTGCGACGAGGGCGAGCAGGGTTCAATTCCTGATCGATGCATAAAGTTTGCCAGGGCAGATAAGCATAGTTGTAAAGGACATGAATAAAAAAGGCAAAAAACATCCTTTGCCGAAACAAACATTTTATTTTGGGCGCAAGAATTTTATCTTAACGAAACAACTAAATATCAGAGTGGGATAGGTTGGGATATTGTAGAACTTTCACTTAAATTGCAACCACAACATGCCTGCTTGCCGGCGTTCAAACGACAACGAAAAAGATATCAAAGCACCAAGAAAGCAACAAGAAGGTTTAGTCTGAATGACACTGAGTTTTAGACACTGAGTTTTTGAAGTTTTAGAAATATTTTCGTAATAAAAATGGTCATTTAACCAAGAAAGGCTGAAAACATGTAGGGTACATGCAACCCAGCAGAAGACTATTATATTGGCAAATCATTGAACACCATTCACACATTAGTCTTTAGGCTGGAAGCGTTAATGTGTCTATTAAGCTCATTAGCCTACTTTCAATAGGCCTGTACAGCCTGAGAGGGAGAACGTAGCCTACTGTAGAGTAAACAGTCAGTTTACTTAGTTACATTTGTTTAGTTAAATCCAGTTTTCTACCCTATCTCCATAATATGCTTATAGAAAGACGAAGTCGGGAAAGTGCTTCAGAGAAAACGTATTTATTGAAATAATGACCATTCTACATTCAACTGTCTCATGGCCGCCGTCACCAGTATTGCCTCGGCAATACTACTTTTCAAAGTAGCCTAGGCAATACTAGTTTTCATACATGAAGTTACACTAATAAACAACGTCACAAACTGCCACTGCGCTGCGCTTATCCCCGAAGGGTTTTTCCTGATGCATAGGCTATAGGCCTATTCTAGCCTACTGTCAGTGACTGATGCGAGAAGTGGGTTCTGTGATGCGTTAATTTCACTGACTGACGCGAGAGAAGCGGGGTCTGTGTTGTGTTGTGACTGCCCTGCCACAGCATAGAGACTGACTAGTCTAATCCAAACAATGAAATAACAGGTCTTTGAATAGAGCATCACAGTCCCGCCCACAGGAGTTTCCGGAAGTAAGAATTCAATGCAATTTCTCCATTGACAATTCGGGTATAAGCCATAAAAACTTAACTGCACATGGTAGACTCAAAACCAGCTACGGCTGTACTAAGCGATTGTGTATGCTCATATAGACGCCAAAAGTTCACGGGGCACTAACCTCGTTTTGAGATAAATGTCTTTTATCCGCGATGTCTTGGATAAGTACTTCATTACCCACAATCCTGAACAATCCCACAGTGATGCCTCTGATTGGTGGAAAGGCCGTTATGATCATAGTTTGAAACTCTTTAGCGAAAATTATTGACAAAGATGGCGGAGTCTTTTACTGCATACGGCGAAAATCTTCATGTGAATAAAAACTTTCTAGACGAACATTGGTACTTGTGGTTTATATATCACACGAACTTAGTCAGGGCCAATACACCATCAAATAGGACACTGTAAATGCTAGTTTAAACACTTAACGAATTCAGGTAGCCGATAGGCTAATCATTAGCCTTTCAGACAACTAGAATGTCATTATAATGCTGCTAACATTAGCCTACATGCTGCAACACAGGTATGACATATATTATGTTTTAGTGACCTTGTTGTTTCTATGAACATGAATTGTTGTTTATAGGAAACAACAACTTAGTCGAGGCATAAAAAGCCCTGTATATCCTCATTAAGTACTTAAACTTTTGAACTAGCTAGCTAGCTGATAGTACAAGCTGGATGCTACCACCGGCTAGAAACTGCAGTACCTGCTAAACTGGTTAGCAAACCGTCCATGCCCCTGTGAATATTTCACTGTTTCAAGGACGAAATCAAGAGTGTCCAAAGGGGTGAAAACCACTTTAAATCGGGTCACATTATTGACTGTTGTGTGTCCGAGGGTCAGCTTGTGGGCTTTGTAAGGGCCAGCATGAGGGACAAGACCTACAAAGTTGTGTGGTGAGTTTTGCAGGGAGGTAGGTAATGCTAGATCTAGTTAACATTAGCTAGGCTACTGTAGCCTTCATACTGTACGAGTCATATCATTAATCATTAACCTAGAAATACTTCTTTGTACATTTAATGAACATTTTGTGTTAATAAACTGAATATGGTGGTCCAAGAGCGGTCCATGCATCAGGATGGCAGTCAGATACGAAGCACTGCACAATGTTGCTAACGTTAACGTTAAAGGAACCGTATGTAAGAAATGTATTTCAATTAGGGCTGTCAAAATAACTGATTCATTTCGATTAATTAATTTGAGAAAAAATAACTGATTAAAAAAATTAGTGCAGATTAATGGATTCCGTATGACCTTTGACCCCGAGCCGTTCTAGTCAGTAAAAATTAGACTGTAAAATGAAGGAGAGAGAAGAAAACGTGCTGCCTGGATCATTGATTGGAACATTTACATTTAAAAAAAACGGCCAGATAGTGTTGATAAAAATAAAGTGTTGAAAATAAAGTCCTTTGCAATGTCTGCAAGTGTTGACATTGAGGGGAGTGTTAATTTATTTTCATTGTGTCCCCTAGGTCAGCGGTCCCCAACCACCGGGCTGCAGGACATTCCTAACCGGGCCATAGCCTACGACATGAGTTTAAAAAAAAAATGCATATAAACGAAACTAAATTTAATTTGCAATAATGTCACGTTTTTACATGGCATAGGCCTATATGCAGTTGTTTGATTGCACGTATGTTTGCATTTTGCAAGGTCTATTTTCTTACGTCTGTCTGTCCCGCCTTCAACACTTTTACATATTGCCTTCAGTGCTGCGCAGCCTCAGGTCAGCTCACTTCACTTGATCAGTTCTTGGCGAACGGTAGTGTCACACGAAGTTAGCTAAACTGCTAGAATGAGCAACAAAAACAAGCATCTTTAGCAGATCACTGGCCAGAGTGTTTGAGTTGCGAGAGCCTCTGCAGAGATTTCTTACAGAAAAAAAGTCACCGTTAGCTGCACATTTTAGTGATGAGGACTGGGTGTCAATTGGGTGACATATTCGGGTTGCTTAATGACCTCAACCTGTCACTCCAGGGGAGAATGACGACTGTCTTTAAACTGGCAGATAAAGTCGCTGCATTTAAAGCCAAGCTTGATTTGTGGGGACAACGAGTGGACTGGGGTGTATTTGATATGTTCCAAACAGTAGTTGGGGTTTTGGGAGAGACTGCAGGGCCCTTTCTCTCGCAGCTGGTGCGCGATCACCTTGTTGCGCTTTCAAATGAGTTTGAGCGTTACTTCCCATCCTCCAAAGATCCACGGCAAACCAATGTGAGTGGGTCCGCAACCCATTTGTCAATATCCCGAATAGTCCTAACTTGTCAGCGCAGAAGGAAGAGCAGTTGATCGAAATTGCAAATGACGGTGGTCTTAAGAGTGTGTATAAGGAAACCTCTCTGGCGGGTTTTGGATCAAAACCAAAGCAGAATATCGAGATAGCCGTAAAAGCGCTTGAAAACGTTTCCCACCACATATCTATGCGAGGCTGGGTTTCGGCAATGACTGCAACTAAGACCAAATTGCGCAATCGACTGGACATTTCAAACACACTGAGGGTGTCACTGTCTTCCATCACCCCCATATGGAATTTATTTCCTCAGCATATTAGGTCATATCATAGATTATTATGGCCATTATTTGAACAGTGAAAATAATAATAAAAGAGTTTTTGAACTTTAATGTCACTAATGCTGATTATTCAATGATTCATTTGAATTTAAATATTTAAAATACTTTCACAGCAAAAATTATATATGTGATTAATTTAGATGAATTAATCACAGAGTATGTAATTAATTAGATTAACTTTTTTTAATCGATTGACAGCCCTAATTTCAATTAATCATAAAATGGCCCTGATATGTCACTAAACATTAAGAAATCATTCATTTCAAATACTTAAATCACTGACAACAGTAGTCCGGCCAGGATATTGTCATTTAAAAAGTGAAGTTGCAGCTCTCAACTGATGTTGATGTTGTGTTTTGTCATGTCATGTTGTGTTTTGGCCTGATGCGCCACCCTCCACTTATCTACTAATCAGGAAGTCAGTGGTGTTTTGGCATCCAGGTTGGCAACCTCGAGTCAGGGGGGAGGGGGAGAGGATACACCGCTCTACAGTAATTTGAAAGTGATTGCAGTACCAGTTTTGGCCACAATCTTACATATGGTTCCTTTAACTGCTTTCACACACACACACACAATATAAAATACACGATGGTAAATATAACATTCAATACCAAAACACTATTATTTACACAATTACTCCTGAAATAACTGCTATTAACTGCACTTTCATTGATTGCCAAAAGACGACGAATCAAAAAGAAACTGGCTCAAGAATTTAAATTTGAAGAACCCGCCCAAATCATTGTTTGTTTGTTAATGCCACTTTGTTGACAAACAGCCAACAGAGGTTAACCCATATCCGACTTTATGGTTGGGCTACGATCGACCACCGGAGAAAAGACGTCGGATCCTCACCTGGATTGACAACACTTCAGGTAAGGCAATGGTAATTAGACCAATTTGTTTTATATAACACCAAAATACAACCTAACAGGTTGATTTTGGTTAGAGTAACGTGTTTGTATCTTGGGAAGACAGAAATTTAACTTTCAGAGGGACAGGGCAAGGCTAGGCTACTACAAGCTTATGCTACTCAGGACTCCGGAGTAGGCTAACGCATTACAGTTAATGTACTAAGACACAACACACAAAACAATCCTGCTGTATTGGTGTATTATTACACAGTTGCCCTATTAACATATTGCACCCCCCTCTACATTGTACGCATCTTGCAAAATATATATATAATTAAACACTCCACAAAGATTCACTGAACAAAAATGTGGATGTGGTACATGAAAATTTAGCTAAAAATGTGGAGAATGCAATGCAATCAAGCATTTTGGATGATATATTTGCACAAGCTGGCACAATAGGCAACATGCCAATGGGCGTTTTATTTGGAGACTGTTTTGCGAGACAGAGACCGAGTTTGCTCCTGATATTCTGGGGATAGGCTAACATAGCCAATGTAGGACTTTAGCCTTTTAATATATTTGCTGCATTGGATCAGTCTTTCTAGAACAGGCAAGAGCTTTCTAGCCTCATGTCAACAGCGCTGCATCACCCATACATTAAAACAACCAGCGGATGGTGGGCGGGTACGGTTTTGAAAATTGGTCAAAAAACTTTGGTGCTGATGGATGGCGGATGGATGATGAGTGTTGCTATGCAGTTATGGTTAAAATAATAGCCCATCAGCGCATCTCTAGTGTGTGTGTGCCTCTCTCTCGCTCAGAGGGGAGGGGGAGGCTGAGGAGTCGATCAAGCATGGATTCTAAACTCTGTGGTGGATAGGATCTACAATTAGGTGTTAATTAATATTACTACGCTAGGTCGAAGTACTCCCAAGTGCTATTGCGCCAAACATTGTAGTTCTCCTGTTTATTCGCTTGGAAAATCGCCACGTTTCATGTTGTTTGACCGTAGACATTTTAATCAACTACTCGTGTAACTGTATTTAAGTCGGGAAAACGTGAATGTTTTTGATTACTTTTACGTCTGGCTACGTCTGAGCCCGCTAGCATAGCAACATGCTAACACATTCACGCCGCGCAACAGAGCGTTTGAGTGCACGTACCGACATGGGAGAGGTATGACTCAACTCGTGAAAGTTAAGGTAAGAACTTATATTACTACTGACATTGGGTGGCGTGTTCCTTTAATGCACCATCAGTAAGGCCCTTCTCTATAGGCTACAGCAAACTGCCCCTCCCCCACCTTAACCTTACTCCCCTACCCCACATTAACACACTGGCCACCCATAGGCGAAGGAACTGAAATTCATTGAATTCTTTACATTAGTAATCATACACATGTGACAAATAAACTTCGTTGTATTCCTTGTATATTGATGTTAAATTATGCACTGTTTTTTTCACCATTAGATAACTCCAATGACTGCATGGCTGAGCCATCAAATAGCACCAGTGATGCTCAAACCCAGTGGTCAGACCCTGCGCTGGAGGACCACACCTATTCAAAACCACCAGGGATGTGTGCAGTCAGTATACCATTACCTGAACTGACACCAACACCTGAACATCAATCAGTTGCAAGTAGCATTTTGGAGTCTGATGCCGATTCTCTGTTGTATACAGGGATTCCACTTTTATAATTTCATACCCTTGTATCCTGCCTTCATCCATTTAGTTCTACATCATTATTGGTGCCTGTTGTGGATCAGATTCTTATAACATTAATGAAATTAAGGCAAAACTTTCTTATGGCAGACTTAGCGCGACGATTTAAAATGTAACAAGGCCGAATAAGCAAAATCATCACAATGTGGATTGACATCATGGCAGAGCACACAAAAGACCTTGTTCCATGGTTACCCCGCGACACCATAAAGGCAACCTTGCCACAAGCTTTTAAAGACCACTTCCCAAACACAACTTGTGCAATTGACTGTTCAGAGACAATCTTACAGAAGCCAAAAAATCTAGACTGTAGAAGTGAGTCATACAGTCACTATTATGCCAACAACACTGTGAAATATTTGGTTGCCATTTCTCCCTCTGGAATTATTATGTTTATCTCAGATGCTTATGGTGGTAAATGTAGTGACCTCTTCATTACTCAGAATTCTGGGTTTTTAGACTACTTGCGTGCTGGGGATGAAGTGATGGGTGACCGAGGCTTCACAGTGAGAGACTTACTGGAGGAGCGTAGAGTGAACTTAACAATACCATAATTTACCCACAAGGGAATCCAGCTCACCAATGAGCGGGTCACTCACACCCGGCGCATTGCTCATGCCCGCATTCATGTAGAGCGAGCTATTAGGAGACTGAAGGTGTACAGGGTGCTCTCTCAAAAGGTTCCAATCAATTTGGCCCCAAAGCTAGACAAAATCCTAAAAATTTGTGCTGGCCTTGTAAATTTAAGAGGTGAATTAATTGTAAGTACATGCAATGAGATTTAGTAGGCCTATTGTAAATACTGTCAATTTAATATCAAAATGTAATATTTACACTGTCAATGTTACACTGTTTAAAATTAACTTTGTAAATACAAATATTTGCTGTAAATACAAACAAATAAGTAATTAAAAATGTAAATGTACATATGTATGATAAATATGTAAATATGTATAATAAATACTAAAAGCAATGTGTGCTTCTGTGTATAATTTCTTGGCACTAAAACATATTTGCTCCTTGTACATTTACAAGATCAACATAGTTTTGGCAGAGTTTCAAAGTTTTTGAGGTGGCACATTTGTGTCTTGGTGTACTCTTTATCATATGGAACCTCAAGCTCCAGGTGCTCAGTTGATGTCCAGATCACAAGCTTGCAGCTCTGTAGTCCTGTAGTCCTGTGCACATCATTGTCAGCTGAACCTAGAAAAGATATGTTAAAAGGTTTACTTTGCTGTGGAGGTTAACACGTACAAGTTCACAATCATGTTCATTTAAATCTAGCCAAATCAAGTCAGGGTAACCCCCACCTAGATAGTATCCATTTTGCCCATTGGGGTGAATGCGGTATTGTCCATTGCTCAAGCATTGAATGTCACAGTTAGGTCGACCAAGAAACTCTCTTATCGACATCTTTAGAGGACACTTAATTTCAAGGAACCTGTGTGTTGTCATCCGGGCTGGCTCCAAACCATGGTTGGTCAGAACAAACGACCAAGCCCCTCCTCTCTACTCTGTACCCTTGAGCCTCCAAGTGCTGTATTGCTATTTCCTCATTATGGTTATGGTTATGGTCATGGATTTAGCAGACTATCTCTCTAGTAGATTATCTCTACTATGTTTCGTTGCTGTATTGCCTGTAAATGTTGGATACATATGACCAGCCAGAAATTTCTGAGGGTTTGTGGAGCTTCTTTTAGGCACTCTTTTAGCTGTACTGGCCGTCAGGCGCAGTTTCCTTGCATCATGCCACAGCTGAGATTCCCCCTGCAACTTTGTCTCTTCTGTCAACCTCTCAATTTGTGCTGGGCTTAGTTTGACAAAGGAGTCATAAAAAGGACAACACTTCTGACATGTCAGTGTTGTGCCATGCTCTGTGTGTGGCATCTGGATCTGAGTATCATGATTGTCAATATTTTCTAAATGTAAATTGTAATAGCGCTGAAGAAGGCCATTTGTCTGGAGCTGTGCCATCGGTGATGAACCGATGTAAGACTTGATTTCTGCATGATTTTTGAAGATTTGGGGGGAACTTATTGCATGATCTAATATTGTTTTTGAGGAATCTGCACACATGATATTATCAGGTTTGCAGTGCTTGAAATGTATGTCCTTAATCCTCTTCTGCTCTATATTTCTCTTCGTGCCTGAATTCCACTTTCTCTGGACGTCTGTACATGCTACCCCTGTCTTGCCCTGTCTGACTGCATTCTCAACCTAAAAAAATCAGATATAGACTAGGTTATAGGCTTAATGGCATGGCTAGCGTCTAGGTTATAAGCTAAATTGCACTGCTAGCGTCAAGGCATTAACAGTGACAATCGTGCGTTAATTAAGCAAGATTAGTTAACATGTAAATAGTCTTGATAACTTACCTTCCACAGTACCGCAGCTGAGTGACTGCAAGACCGCCCCGGTCCAGCGATGCAGGAGCACCCAGCCGTTTGTATCTCTCCGGATGAAGCGGAAACCAAAACCCAGGCCCGGTGATGGGGTGATTTGCAGCTCTGGCTGGGTTCAACGTCAGCTTTTAAATAAACCATACCATTTGCCACCTCCTTCAGGAGAACGGGTCCAATCTTGTGACTATGTAGATATTGATATGTCTCTGAGCTTTTGATGTTATTCATTGCTTCACCGTCCGTTGCAACAGACTGGATGAAATATCTAAATATTTCGCCATACGTTATCCGAGGCCACTTTTTCATATCATCTTCCCAATCCGCAAGCATAGACGGCAGTGGTATGATAACGTTTTCCCTTTTCAGGTATGATGGCCCTTGTTCCCACATATTTAGGATGTTTTGGTCAGCTGAGCTTTGTTTTGGTTTTTAAAAATGCCGGCTCGGAGGCGTAACTAACCGGAAGTCACACCCCTTTTTCGCGCAAGGTATCATGGGAGCTAGGAATAAGGTGGATAGCCTAAGTTAAAAGTTGAATAGGCAGACTTGTTGTAACAGAGGTGGCCTAAATATCATAACAAATAGCCTATGACACAGTGAGTACGGAGCTCCAGGATCGGCCACTGCTTCACTGTTCTCTTGGTTTGTGCTCGCATGCATTTTTCCGACACTTGGCTGCAAGCTCCCCTTCTTTCACAAGCAGTGAAAGCTAATGTAAGCTTTCTGAAGCTAATGTAACAACAAATACCACCAATATTGTTGTGTAGCAATAAAAGTATCCAGGGTTTGCGCAAGTAGCCTAAATATATAAATAAATTAAGGACATAAAATCCTTAACATGAAAAAGCTTAACGTAGCTTAAGGTCCTAAAACGGCAACAAGTCCCAATATGCGCTCATTATAAAGAAAGTTTAACGTGTCCCAAAAACAGCTATCAATTAAATCACCAAACGTCTTATAAACAAGTCTTGCCAGGAGCAAAACCTTGCAAAAAAAAAAATGATAAAAAAAAGGCCTAGGCCTAATAATGGTTGGAATGGAAAGATGACAAATACAAATGCTCCTGTTACCCCGCAGAAGTTTCAAGGTAGCCTACACCCCGCCTAAGCCTAGGTTACTTCAGAACACCTCAACTGTCTGTAGTAGGCTACAACATCGATTCAATAAAAAGATTTCTTAAGAAAAACGTCGCACCATTACTTCTGCCTGGATTCGAACTCAGGACTGCCTGAAAGTTGCAGACCTGCTCTGGAAATGCGTGCAATAACCCACTCAACCGTCGGACAAAGCTGCTTCGAGTAGGCCTATTGGGTCTGTACACTGGTTGCTATGGCACAGCCTTGAGTGACCAAATTCATTTTCCTTTGTCATATGAATGCTGTCATTTTGTTAACATTACTGTTAAGGAGATGCTGTAGGCAAAGGCTAGCCTATATTTCAACCTCGTTAGTGTAGTAAAAAAAATTCAAAACTATTCACGAGGTTTCTGGGCAGCATATTTATGTTCTGTTAGCAAGCGAACTTGATTGCCGACAAAGTAGCCTACTGCCAGCTTACGAAGCTCTCATTTTAAAACATTACTGAGAGACAGGCACTGTACAATCAAGAAATCCTGCCACTGAATCAAAAACTCGGCCAATCACAGCCCTTGCTGTCGAATGCTCCGTCCGGTTCGACCGCGGAACGCCACAACAGACTTATGCTGCCCCCAAGCGGCTGCAATTGTACTTACATTTCACGCAGCTGCGTGAATCACGTTTTTCGTGAATGAAGTGTCCATTTTTAACTAGTACCCACTGTACATGAATGGCATGCTTGAACGGGCACTGCACTAGGATTAATACAAACCACTTTCCATTCAACTTTCTACTTCCAACCATTCATTAATTTATCTGCCTATCAACATTCATTAAACAATCTGTCTATAAATCATGTCAACCTAGCAACCACCATAGCAAACAACATAATTACCCTAGCAATCAGCATAGCAACCGCTTTATTTATGGTGGCATAACAACCACCATATGTACCCTAGCAACACCCTAGCAACCATCTTAATTACCCTAGCAACAATTTAGCAACCACCACTATAATGACAACCTAGCAACCACCATAGCAACCAACATTATTACCCTAGCAACACCCTAGCAACCATCTTAATTACCATCTTAATTGAGGATTACAATTAGTCGATGTGCGTTTGTTCAGCCAATGTTGTCATTGGCTATACTAATTGAAGAAAACCCAGCGTCAGTGAACTACCACTGTTCATTGACCCCTAAAACCTTGTGCTGAATGTGAATGTTTGTCAGTGTGCTTTTGCAACTGTCAGACAAACGACAAACCAACCAGTCGCTGTGGATCACCTGGGGCCTCATGTACAAAGCTTGCGTACGCACAAAAATGCTGCGTACGCCACTTCTCACGCTCACATCCGGATGTACGAAGACTGACTTGAACGTGAGAATGTGCGGTCCTCCACGCAAACTTCATGTCTGGCGTACGCACATTTCCAATGTGTTTCGTCAGTTGGCGACACTTAGAGGCAATGCAGCGCAACAACATTAGTTGATCGCGAGTCTAGGCCTTTATTTGCACAGTATATTGTGAAACGTGGGTTATTAAAAATTATAACACTTTGAAAGTAGGCCTATGTGTCTATATTTAAATGGACATACAACATGCGCAACTGACAACTGTAGACTTATTAGAGGATAAGAATTAAAAGGGAATGTGAAACCTAGCCTACACAGCGCCGATATTTGGTTACACGATTGTTGATTACTGGCTTATCAAACATTTCAGATTTTGAAGAGCTTTCCACAAAATTATTAATTAATTATTAAACTTTGGAGCAGGTTCGAGTATGAATGGATCCACAAATTAGTTTTCATTGTTATTAATATTACGGGATAGGCCATTTTGTCTTCGTGGAGGTCTGCGCTCTCGAGTGGCCTTCTAGTTAGCATATTAAAATGGGTGTGATTGAGGGAGGAGAGAGGGTGGAGTGTAATGCTCGTGCATGTACGCTTAATTTCACGTTAATTGGGATGTACAAAGAAAAGCTGCGTGGAATGCTGCGTACGCACAGTTTCATACATCAGGATTTTTTTGTGCGTACGCTACTTTCTAGGTTTGCACGTACACAATGTTTTAGTATGAAATCCACGCAAGTCTTTGTACATGAGGCCCCTGGTGATTTTTCTTGTCACTACGCACGTGTAGTACATTTCACCTGTTAATCTGCTGAAGCGGACGTGTTAGAGCCAAGTCGCAAACATAAATGATCACATTCATTTAATCTTTCCTAACGATCCACTAGCTGCCTGCCCCATAAGCAGGCCGTCAAAAAAATGCATCTCTGTAGTTAGCTTAGGCTCCGAGATCTGCACACAAAAACAAAGGGTTGGCAACCTAGCCTAGAAATCTAGAAGCACCCTAGCGGCTGCAAATTACATTTGCTTCCAGGGCTAGTCTAGCAACTCTCCGTTGGCTTGTGAGCTCGAAAAATTTAACTTCTATCAGGCCAATCAAATGTATAGTCGTTAGGCGGGCTTAACATAATGTTTGATGGCAGAGTTGCAACGGTTTGGCTTGAATTCCCTGCTACAAAGAAGATGGATGTTGCTGTTGGCCAACAGTGTGACACGAGTTAAGCTTTTTTTAAGTTGGCAAAAGTTTGAACTAGCCAACTAGCTCCGCTGGTGGGAAAACGCATAGTACTCATAGCGCTGTCCTATTGCGTACAGAGGGAATTTGAAAGACAACCAATTATCCCGCCCCTCGGACTGAGCACTGCGAACGGTGAGTGCCCAGACCCTACATTTTAATGTGGGTCTGGTTCATTAGGCTATTGGCAACCCACTCAAAGGCAAAAAAAGCTAGTTCTCTGTTTTCTTTGAACATCAACAGAAGTGTCGTATCCTCGCTATCGCTGATACAACCTTTAGGCGGAGATCCTTGGGAACCTCCCATTTGCCAGTGCAAAGGCAGACGTGAAGACTCAACCCGCTGATAATTCTCTTTGTGTCACAATGTGTGCACCAGCTCTGCTTTAGCATTATTATTGACTTATTACCTGCCAATGCGGAAGTGTAGGAGAATACTCATAATGTCAGAATTTATATTTATAACAGAGGCCAAAGTGTATACTACGTTTCATTATCGGTTCCCAGTGAACTATGTGGCCACAGCTGTGATGAGGGCTATGGTAAAGGTGTTCCCACTGACGTTGAGAAAACAATCCAAAAGTTAATTACCGGTAGGTCTAAATCCCGAAGCAAACAGAAAATCTTCTGTTTTTAATATAGCCTACCGATACGCCGCTCAGTCTCATGATAAAACGTGTTATTGTTTATGAAGGTGTCTCTGTTGTTTTTTGAAGAGGCATTTGGCTGTTTTGTTTAGTCAAGTCAGTTTTATTTTTAAAGCGCATTTAACATGCACAGAGTGCAACCCAAAGCGCTCCACAAACAAGACACATAACAAAAAGACAAAGATGCCGGATGGAGCGGCCTAGTCGCCAGCGTGCCCGTGACATCAAGACATGACAAATACATTTAAAAAATAACAAACACAAAAGATGCCGGACGGAGCGGCGTAGTCGCCAGCGTACCCGTGACACCAAGACATACAAGACAGACAAAAAACAAATTAACAAATAAAAAGTAAAAAGAAAATCAATTTCAAAACAACAACAAAAAAATCATGTTAAAATATAGCTGCAAGCAGCAATGCGGGGGCCAAGCAGTGCGCTATAGCAGGAATGGCATTGCCATGCCATGAGCAAGCACTCACAGCAAGTTTGATTGCCATTGGATAAAGAATGGCTGAGAAATAAGCTCATTTACTTTGTTACAGCGCCCCTAGAGGCCAAATTACACCAATGTCCTTGTGCGCTCTCACAATCAGCTACCATGTCCCTCTACCAAGTTTGGACTTCATACACCAAAGTGTTGCTGAGATGTGAGCTCACTTTCTTTATTACAGCACCCTTAGAGGTCAAATGAGACCACTTTCCTTGCATGTCCTCACAATCAGCTAATATGTCCAAGTATCAAGTTTGGACTTCATACAACGAAGCGTTGCTGAGATAGGAGCCCACTTCTTGTATTACAGCGCCCCCTATAGAGGCCAAATGATGCCAATTTCCTACTGTGTCCTCACAATGAGGTACCAAGTCCCTGTACCAAGTTTGGACTTCATACATCAAAGCGTTGCTAAGATAGGAGCTCACTTCCAGTATTGCAGCGCCCCCTATAGAGGCCAAATGATTCCAATTTCCTAGTGCGTCATCATAATCAGGTAACAGGTCCTTATACCAAGTTTGGACTTTTTACTCCGAAGCGTTGCTGAGATACAAGCTCACTTCCTGTATTACAGCGCCCCCTATAGAGGCCACATGATGCCAATTTCATAGTGCGTCCTCACAATCAGATACCAAGTCCCTGTACCAAGTTTGGACTTCATACATTAAAGCATAGCGAGATGTTAGCCCACTTCCTGTAAAGGCATGCATTGTCGCCATGTGTGATTGGCTGTCACGGGCAAATAAACTTGAAATTAAAAAAATCTGACAAGTATCGTTTGTGCGGCTCGGTCTGAAGATCATCTCCGCCAAGTTTTGTGTAAATCGGATGAAATTTGTAACCGCTGAAACTTTTCATAGTGTTTGGACCAAATCCAATATGGCGGAGGTCCAATATGGTGGAAAGTGATGGGATAGGGGTCGATGAACTCGGGATGTTCCAAGGATTAAGACGCTACCTCAATTGTGAAAATCAGACAAAAGAGTCAAGGATCACGTGCATGAACGCATGTCCAGCATTGAACTGGTGGTGGCGCTAGAGTGTTCAATGTATATGCATAAAAATTGCTGTGAGTGATTGGGACAGTGTCCTGACTAATGGTATCGAGTTTTGTTATGTTAACTCAAAGCGTCACGGAGATGTTAGTCCACTTCCTGTTTGGCGGCTTCATCACCATATTTGATTGGCTGTCACGGGCAAACAAAAATGAAATTGAAAAATCTGACAAGTATCGTTTGTGCGGCTCGGGCAGAAGATTTTAAATTTTACTTGATTACATTTTGAGTGAAGTATTGTACTTCGCTACATCAAAAATCCCATCCATTACTTGAGTAAAAAAAAAAATTAAGACTAACGAAAACAGAAAGGGAGAGAAAAGAAATCGCTCCCTAAACCACTAGCCTAGTGATAATGATCAGCATGTAGCCTACAACAGGACATGAATTAAGCTGGCGCCATGCAGTCTTTCAAGTGATGGAGATGGAGCTGGATCATGAGATGCATCAGATTACATGTGTAGCCTAACCTATGAAAGTGTATTTTCCGCTATTTCAATGGGTTGTCTCAGTTCGTTTTAGCATCAATGATTGCGGATATATTCAAGCAAACACCATAGGATTTCGTGTTTTAACGTTTGTGCTCACCTTTCTTTGGAAAGAAGTTTATTAGCAGTTGTTTCCCCTCATTTTGATGTCTCTCTTTTTTGTAACCGGACTTGGCTTTCTTGGAGAAAGACATTGCACCAGCAGCACAACAATTAGCGGTCCACTACTAGCGATGCTCATGAGTGACCTTAGACAGTTTTCACTATGTTTTGTATACAAAATCCAGTCAATCAAACTTTAAATTCCGTCTGACCTTCATTTTGACATTTAATTTGGAAGTTCAAATATTCAGGTAAAATAAATATATGGTGGACATTTATATATATATATATTTTCAGTAATTAGCTTAAACGTCCAGTGAGTCTATTCAAAATTTTCACCACACATTGTATTAACACACATATAAAAAAATCCAAACATAAGAGTTATGTGTATTAAAGTGGAATGACACAGGAAAAAAATATTGAGCGTGCCTACTGAAATTTCTTCAATACTTTGTGGAAAAGCCTTTGTTTGTAAAGACAGCTTCAAGACATTTCCTGTATGACAAAACGTATTAGTCACAGTATCAGGTGTGATTTTGGCCCATTGTTCTATACAGATTCCAGGGGTCCCTCTTGTGAATCCTGTGAATTGAATTTAATTGAATTGGCTGCCTTCAAGTCTTTCTGGAGCTTTCTCCGAGTGGTCCTTGGCTCTTGGAATTGACTATCCTTCTGACTCCCTGGTCAGAAATATTGCGAGGAGATCCTGCATGGCCGGTTGATGATGCAGTGATGTTTCTTCCACTTGCAGATAATGGCTCCTATGCTGCTTACTGAAGATTCTGAAGTTTTGAAATGCATCTGTAACCAGTTTCATTGATATGTTTTGCAACAATAAGGTTGCAAAGGTCTTGGGAGAGCTTTTTGCTTTTATCCATCATGAAATGTTTCTTGTGTGACACCTTGGTAATGAAAAACCTTTTTATAGCCCATCAATATATAGGCTACTAACCAAGCTTATATTAATTTGCACAGATAGAAAGGATAACTACTCTAATTACTTACAGATTCCAGCTCGTTCCCTCCCTTTCCTTGCCTTAGTGCTTTTTCTTAGCTTGTTCAATACTTTTTCCCTGTGTTATTCCACTTCATTACACATGACTCTACTTATGGAGTTGTTTGGATTTTTTATGTGTGGATTACCTTAGTTATTACTAATGCCTGGTGAAAATGTTGTACCCCCCGTATTCCACTTTTCAAGGGCCCTCTCCTCCATTGGGGCCCTATACTTCCCACTCTCCCCCCCAGTTCGACACCCTTTAATCTGCTGAACCTTCTGCTCGTTTCTAAATATAAAAAAAAACTCTCTGCAACTCAACATTGGCCTGCCTGCCTCAGCTGCCTGTGAGGGGCTTTTCAGTTGTGCTGGATTACTGTTCACTGCAAAGCGACGCAAGGATGAGTGCAACTAACTTTGAAAATCAACTAATGCTCAAACTTAAAGGAGAACTCCGGTGATTTTTCACATAGATCTCCATTTCTCAACGTCACCGAGTACTGTCGGTATGAACAAAACTGAAACAATCGGTTTTACCTAGCTTGAGTTACAGCGCTACACACTGGGAGCATGAACATGGCTGCCTTAGCTGCTGGCTGCAGCAACTCGAGCTAGGACCAAAGTCCTTTTTAAGCAAGTACCTCCACTCGGCGGCCATATTGCAACACTTTTTGGGCACTTATCGTGCATCTATTTCGGCAGAAATGTGTGTGCCGAAGGCTTCACGACACCAATCTTGCTCCAGCAGCGAGATCACAACAGATGATTGGCACGATGTCTTCACAGCACACCACATGATTGGCTCAATGTATTTTACAACACACCACATGATTTACTTAAGTAACTTTTACTTAAAGTACATTTTAAATTAACTACTTTTTACTTTTACTTGAGTACATTTTCAGATCGGTATTTTAACTTGTACTTGAGTAATATTTCATCAAGGTATTGGTACTTTTACTTGAGTACAATATTTTCGTACTTTTTCCACCTCTGATCATTTCAATCCCGATGCAAATGGAAAAGTGGAAAAAAAATGTTCCAAGACTCAAACGGGCCTGTCCCAAGGAGAAAAAGTTTTAAACTTAAACACACGTGGGGAAACTGAACAGTCTAACCAGTAGACTATGATAAACTAGCAAATTAAGCTACTTTGTTTACAATATTTCCAGGCTTCAACCAGTGCTGCTTATCATTCAGACTTATGTGCACATGTATGTATTTGAGTGTTTTTCGTGATTGTGTTGCTATTTCTTTTCCCTGTTTGCTTTGATTGATGACTGAGGTGATTAAAATCAGAGGACGGTTAAGTTTAAAATAAAAGTGTTTGGTAACACTTTATTTTAAGGTTCACATGTTAGCCACCAATACATACCTAATTAATACCTGTATTAGTGACTTGTAAGGCATGTGTTAGGCAACATTAACCATTTGTTAGTGTGTATTCACAAATTTCTTGTTCATGACAAATTAGGCCTTTATTAATGATATAATCTTAATAATGACCTTGTAAGCCTTGATCTCTACATACTAATTCGTAGTAAGTACCAAAATAGAATATGCATAACCTACTTGTCTACTGTCTGAATAAATCCCAAATAGTAGGAGAACAGTTGTAGAATACGCAAGTGTATGGCTTAACCTCATTGCTGCATTTCACTGCCCAGGTTGCTGTGTGAAATAGCACTTAATAACTGGGAAATTGGCTCCCATTCTAAAGTGGAAACTGGTTCCTTGGCAGCAAGCACATTATCATCAGTAATACCTCTGCAGAATGTACTTATTAGTCATGAATTGGTTCCATATTCTAAAGTCAGGCATTATTATTATTAAGAATTATATGATGGGAACAGTCTAGACTACTGTATAACTCCTGGTCAATACAGACATTCTTTACCCTTAATACATTGCTAGTGCATACATTGATCATTCAAAATATGGTCCCTGTTCTAAAGTAGAGGCTGGGAGGGTGTTAACAATAGAAAAGAAGATGAGAAAAGTGACAGCACTGACAATGTTTATTTAACAAGTTCTGTAAACATGTTACATTGTACTCTCAATGAGCTCACAAAGCACAAAAAGACTAGCAAAAGCTAGTTTTAACTAGAATTGACAGGATAAAAACACGTCTTTTAAACAAATAAAAAGGGCAAAAGAATTGTCATTCAACACATCTGTGGTGGTCTTCTTTGAAAATGTCACTTTTCTCATTTTCTTTTCTATTGTTAACACCCTCCCAGCCTCTACTTTAGAACAGGGACCATATTTTGAATGATCAATGTATGCACTAGCAATGTATTAAGGGTAAAGAATGTCTGTATTGACCAGGAGTTATAGTCTAGACTGTTCCCATCATATAATTCTTATTATACAACAATTGGGTTCTATGGAACTATTTATTTGTTTCTGATTGGCCGAGAGACGTTCCATGAGTTGGAATATCCCTGGACATTTCAACTCAGACTCAGCACAGCTAATAATAAATCACTCCGCGATACAATGCGAAGATTTGAGACCCAGCTCTCCACTATTTCAAGCAATGGGTTACTCCTTAGCAAACCATAACGAAACAGTGCTTCACCACATCTGTGGATTAAGCCACACAGTCAACTCAATGTAAGTAAGATAAACGAGGATGCTAATTGTTCTCAGCATTGCCAGCATTGTGTATAATATGATTGTCACTTGGAGGAGACTTGTAGATGCTAACGTGCTAGCATCGTCACGTCAGGCTGTGCACAGTAGTGTAACATTTATTCACTATACATTAATAAAGTTTAGTGGTTCTGCAATGTAGACTGTTTCCGTTTTTTTTGCAGTACCATGTCCCTTACATGACATGGCCCAGTGTCCTTGTAACATGCATGCAGCAAACCTTGATATGAATGTGATTTCAACATTTCTTTCAAGAAGACATGTAAACCACAAAGACCCGTAACGAGGGGTCTGGAATGTTGGTTACCTAGCAACCAAGACGCTGTCTATTGAAAAGGGAACTATTTTTTGATGCGTAAGAACAATGTCGAAATTAACATTTTTAAACAATAATGGGTGTTTTCAGATTATTTAGTTTGTGGTAGAATTGTTGTATAAAAGCAATATAGCACTTGTGATCGTGGGATTGGTCATGGATATTCCCACGGCTGTTGTTGCCTGCGCCACTCGGCCTCCGGCCTCGTGGCTATGGCCGAACAACACCCGTGGGAATATCCATGACCAACCCCACTCTCACTCGTGCTATATTGCTTAAATAATAATAATGCCTTTAGATAATAATAATGACTTTAGAATATGGAACCAATTCATGACTAATAAGTACATTCTGCAGAGGTAGTTTTGATGATAATGTGCTTGCTACCAAGGAACCAGTTTCCACTTTAGAATGTGAGCCAATCTCCCAGTTATTAAGTGCTATTTCACACAGCAACCTGGGCAGTGAAATGCAGCAATGAGGTTGAGCCATACACTTGCTTATTCTACAACTGTTCTCCTACTATTTGGGATTTATTCAGACAGTAAACAAGTAGGTTATGCATATTCTATTTTGGTACTTACTACTAATTAGTATGTAGAGATCAAGGCTTACAAGGTCATTATTATGATTATATCAATAATAAAGGCCTAATGAACAAGAAATTTGTGAATACACACCTAACAAATGGTTAATGTTGCGCATGCCTTACAAGTCACTAATACAGGTATTAATTAGGTATGTATTGGTGGCTAACATATGAACCTTAAAATAAAGTGTTACCAAGTGTTTAAATGTAACTTTTTTTCCCTTCTGGTCCTTATCTGAAATAGATTTTAAAAAAATCAATAATTATCGATATCGACCGATATGAAATACTTATATCGTGATACAGTTTTCAGCCATATCGCCCAGCCCTGGTACACATCCTCCAGACCTCTCAGGTCCCAGGAGAAAAATCTGTTAGTAAAACCTGCTGTTAGAACTAAACATGTTGAAGCAGCTTTTAGCTGCTATGCTTCAGATGCTTTCTGCTAACTGCACTGTTACAAATTGTTACAAATTCTGAATCTGCCTTGAAAATTATTCTACCTTTTGTCTTTTTAATTATTCTTTATTTTTAAATGATTTTACCTTGTGTGATTTATGGTTTTTTTTATTTTTATTTTTTATCTTTACATTTTACATGGGGCAGCCGTGGCCCACTGGTTAGCACTCTGGACTTGTAACCGGAGGGTTGCCGGTTCGAGCCCCGACCAGTGGGCCGCGGCTGAAGTGCCCTTGAGCAAGGCACCTAACCCCTCACTGCTCCCCGGCGCCCGCCGTTGTAGCAGGCAGCTCACTGCGCCGGGATTAGTGTGTGCTTCACCTCACTGTGTGTTCACTGTGTGCTGTTTGTGTTTCACTAATTCACCGATTGGGTTAAATGCAGAGACCAAATTTCCCTCACGGGATCAAAAAAGTATATATACTTATACTTATACTATTTTAAACTATTCTTTCACTATTGCCCTTTTATGCTTTTATTTGTTATTACTGTTTGCTTTTGCTTATGTAAAGCATATTGAATGACCTCTGTGTATGAAATGTGCTATATAAATAAACCTGACTTGACTTGACTTGCATGGACTGGAGGTAACAGACATAGAGAAGCGGGGCACATTTTAATGTTGTGGGAGTTAGAGGCAAAAGGACTGGTTGCCTTTGTAGGTGCCCTGTGCTCCGTGAACTTCTACAGGTAAACTTTATCTTCATCTGTGTACGATTTCACACAAGGAGGGCTTCATGTGAGGGTTGATGCGCTGACACTTCAGCAACAGCCTTCACTGAAATACTTTGAACTTCATTGAATGTGGCTGTTCTCCGTTAGCTGATTGTGATTAGCGTACACCAATATTATTACCAATAATTCATTATACTACACATCTGTGTAGTATCTACTATTTTGCCCACACTCCACTCACATCATTATTTTTTCACATCACATCATTACCCTTACAGAAATTTCAGGTTTCTGGCGAACAGTTGCCGCAAATTTGCAGCAAGGTCATATTTTTACATGCAAATTACATTTCTGGCAAACAGTTGCGGTTAACTTTTGGCAAGGTTGCAGCAAATTTGCAGCAATGTCATATGCAAATTAGGTTCGTCACCAGAAGTTCACTGGAAGTTTACCATTATTGGCTAAATGTGGTGGCAAATTTCTGACGAACACATTTGCCACTAGTGGCAAACTTCTCATTGTTGCCAGAACTTTGTTGGAAGTTTGCCTCTAGTGGCCAACATTGGCAAACTTCTGGCAATATTTTCTAGTGATCTCATTTGTTTCCCACAAATCACCCACAAGTTTACTGCAAATCTGCTGCAAACATTTAATTTTTGTAAGGGTAATCACATCATTATTTTATGGAACAATAATATTATTAATAATAGTATTAAATATTAGTATTAAATAATAGTATTATAATAGGCTATTATAGTGTTATATGAATATATTAAATGTAATACATATACATTTTAACATCAATATCAAGATAACCTGTTTCTTTTGACTTTTTACAAAATGAATTTGATTGAATATTTCATTTAGCTAGTTGCTATTTTCTGTTTTCATCCTTTTCCACCTAACAAAATCCGTATTTGTTGGCTATTTTGAAAAATGGCCACCATGGCCCCCAGGGGCCAAATCCAAGGCGCTTACGGTCCTAAATCTGATCAGACCCCCTTTGTGAGTTTCTCTACCAAATGTGATGCTTCTATGTTGACCTTAAGTTGGCACAAGTGCTAGTACTTGTTAGTACCTTGCATGTAATTTGTGCATATGCTGCTCCCCTCTCTTTATGCTTTATACGTTTAGGCTAATAAAAAGCCATGCTAATGAGAACAACACTCCACAGGCTTTGAATGTTAGAACAGTGTAATGTGTACCTTATGCAGGGTGAGTGATGCATTTTCCTCTTCCAGGATTTCACTTCTCCCTCTCAGGTGTTCCACCTCACTCATGTGGTAGGTGAGAGCCTCATTGAGACGCATATTCTCCTTGAACACTGAACAAGAGGCATCATCTAGTTGCCTGCACAAATAAGAAAAAGAAATAATGAAACAAGGTTTATTTAAACTTGAGGTAGAATAGGTCTTTGGCTGAAACCAAACTCATCCATACTAGCCTATTATATAGATAGATAGATAGATAGATAGATACTTTGTTGATCCCCAAGGGGAAATTCAAGGTCTCAGTAGCATACAGACATCACACACAACATTCACTAACTAGAAGGTGCAAAGTAGTGCGTCACAATCATAGCATGTCCGAATAGTTAGTAGGCATCGAGTAGTAGATGAAAAGTACTCGGATGGCCTACTACCTCCACAGTGTCCAACGGTAGCTCACTGTGCTATCCCACAAGTCAGTGGGAGGCCGATAACAGCAGAAGAAGAGAAATCAACCCCGGGAAAATCAAATCAAACATAAATCAAACATGGCGGAGGTTAACACAACTACAAGAGCCGGCTGCTTGGTGTACAAATGTAAGTATCAAGAACAAAGTTTGAATTTCGGCGCCGAAATTACTTAATTTCTTGTAGTAAGCTAATGTAGAAAGAAGCAACAAAATGGACCATTATAAATTGAATAAATCTTTCTGATGTTTTTATAACGCTCAAGAATAGACTGCTTGAATCAGATGAATCAATGTTTATTTACCAATGTTTATCAGAACATTGTTTGTGGGGCAGCCGTGGCCTACTGGTTAGCGCTTCGGACTTGTAACCGGAGGGTTGCTGGTTCGAACCCCGACCAGTAGGCACGGCTGAAGTGCCCTTGAGCAAGGCACCTAACTCCTCACTGCTCCCCCCGAGCCACTGTTGTTGCAGGCAGCTCACCTTTGCCGGGATTAGTTTGTGTGCTTCACCTCACTGTGTGTTCACTGTGTGCTGAGTGTGTTTCACTAATTCACAGATTGGGATAAATGCAGAGACCAAATTTCCCTCACGGGATCAAAAGAGTATACTTACTTATACTTACTTAGAACATCGTCAGCAAAGAGAGCTATTTTTTGCTCTCCAGCTTCCAATTGTATACCTGTAATACCATTGCTTTTTCTGATCCACTGTGCTAAGGGTTCTATAAAGATTGTAAAGAACATTGGACTTAATGGACAGCCTTGTCTTGTAGACCTCTCCAACTGGAAGGAGTCACTAATATAAGCTCACCATTAATTTTCAGTCTAGCGGCCAGCTTGGTGTATAAAGCTTCCAATATCTTAATGAATCGTTTATTAAAACCAAATATGTCCATAACATCAAAGATAAATTTCCATCTTACTGAATCAAAAGCCTTCTCTGCATCAATACTGATCAACATAATCTTTTAGCATAAATAGAGGTAAATAGTTTGTAGTCAATATTAAGTACGCTAATTGGTCTATAGCTATAACATTGTAATTTATCCTTTCCGCCTTTGGGTATCACAGATATGATTGCCTCCCTCCAAGACGGGGGAATTTCTCCCTTTTGCAGGACCCAATTAAATATCATAAGTAGAATGGGGGACAAAGCCTCTTCCAGACCCTTGTACCATTCTGATGTAAAACCATCTGGACCTGGCGATTTATTAGATTTCAATTTAATTATGGTTGAATGCAGTTCTTCCTTCGATATGGGTGACTTTAATGTTGAATATTTATCTTCTGTCAAAGTTGGTAAATCCAGCAATTTGACTACTTGAGATTGTGAGTATATTGTTCATAATAACCTTTGAAACAACCCTTGATGTCTTTCAATTCGTGGAGGATGTTTTTAGTCTTTGTATCCATTATTTTATAGATTGTGTTTTCTGCCTCTTGCTTTCTTAGGTTGTAAGCTAATAATTTTACTTCCACCCTCATAATATTTTTGTTTTGTATATATCAATTTATTTTGAATTTCTAATCTATATATTTCTTCTATTTGATTTCTTTTCTTTTTTATTTCTGTTTCGATACTTGAGTTAAGGGAGTGTCTATGTTCAGTTTCCAACTTTTTAAGATCAATTTTTAAATCATTAAGCCTCTTGGTTCTTTGTTTCTTTAGGAAGGAAGTTACTGCAATGACCCTTCCTCTCATTACAGCTTTACATGCATCCCATAAAATGGGAGAGGAAACTTCACCATTATCATTCTCTTTTATGTATTCCAGTGTGTCTTTTCCAAATCCTGTCTTTGATCAGTATAGATTAATTTAGTGTCCAATGTGTAAGTTTCTTCCTATACACTTCAGACAGTCATATATACTGGGCAATGGTCTGAAATATCACTGGTTCCAATATGACAGCTATGCACTCTATCAATATAAGTTCTAAATACCAGAAAATAATCGATTCTTGCGTATGAGGAATGAGGGGATGAGAAATGTGTGTAGTCCCTGACCGACGGATTAAAAAATCTCCATACATCAATCAAGCCTATGTCTGACATTATGGTATTCATTTTTGTAGTTAATTTCCTGGATTGAGAAATTCGGCTATTTGAGGAATCAAGGTGCGGATTCAAAGTAATATTAAAGTCGCCTCCACATACTAAAATGCCCTGCGCCTCTGTCACTGTCCTATCAAGTATCTGCTTGTAAAAGTCTGTCCTCGAACCTGGTGGGAAGTATACATTATATAAAGTTTCCATCAACTTTTCTTTTAATTAGTATAAAATCTACCTTCCCTGTCTTTAATAGTAGTAATATGTTCATACACCACTCTTCCTGAGATCAGAATAGCCACTCCCCTACTATGTTTTGATCCATTAGAGGATGAGAAGACATATTTAAATCCCTGTCTTTTAAGCTTTTGATGGTGTACCTCAGTCATATGGGTTTCTTGCAAAAATGCTATATCAATATTGTCTCTTTTAAGCTTTATAACAATTTTGTTACCATTAGAAGCCCATTAACATTAAGAGAAATTAAATTAACCATGTGGTAAGTCTAGTGTTTAACCAAGTTACAATCTCCATTTTGCATAGTGTCACCCTCCATTGGTGCAATTTTCTCACGCTGAGAAATAAAAAAAGATCCCCCCCTCAACTTAAAACAAATATAATTACAATTATAGTGGAACAGAATAAATTTAAAGACTTCCCTGGGTAAAAGGGTCACTAAAGTCCTTGTTGGAAAAGGATGGAGGGAAAACCTCACAAAAGGTGGGGCAGGGGCCCTCCCTAGTGGTGGAATGACTTGTTCGTACATTCCGTATCCTCTAGATAAGTCCAACATAAATGCTGATAAATGTCATATATATGTTAAAATGTCCTTGTGGACTAATGTACATAGGCCAAACTAAACGCAATTTAAAATTAGGAATTGCGGAACATAAAGCAGCAATCAGAAACTTTGATTATGCAATCGCAAGGCATTACAGAGATAAGAGTCATGGACCAAGCACTAACCTTAAGTTTATAGGTATTGAGAGGATCAAACCTCAACCACGAGGAGGTAATTTAATCAAACAACTTTTGCAGAGAGAGGCCTTTTGGATACATGAACTCAACACAGTAGAACCATATGGTCTGAATGAGGTATTGGATTTAAGTGTATTCTTGGGATAAGATGTGTATGTAGAGTATATTTTTGTAAATAGATTATATTTTTGTAAATAGAGTATATTTTAGTATAGAGTGTATTTTTCTATGTAAATGAATTATTGGTTGATGGTAATGACCGAAATTAAAATCTATTGTATTTTTGAACATGCAATATGTTTTTTGATACAAATATGCTTAAATGACATAGATTGTGTAGGCCTATATGTAAGCTAAAATATGCAGGATATTGAATTGATGATATTGATTGCAATTTCTGGTGTGTTAGAGTGTGGAGTACTTTCACTGGGTCTGGTGTGGTCATGTGATGATGTTACCACCTATTTCACCTGTGGGTGTCAGATTGACTGTGAACGCGTTGTTCACGCCAAATAAAGTCAGCAAAATATACCCTCCAGTGTGCGATGTATACTACTCTTTTGACTTATAAATGCTGATCCGTTTGATCTGATTCATAGTATAGTATAGCCTACCTTCTCTGTTGTTTGATCTATGGGGAACAAGGCAAAGGTTAAGAAAGAAACAATACTAATCAGTCCCATCCTCTTTCATGCATTTAAGTCCTCCTCCATGTATTTTTTTCATTATTGAGATAATCTCCTGAATTCCTGAAGTCTCTCCTTCGCCCTCATCTCTACTCGATTCTCCTTCCCTCCCGCGTCTTCTCGTTGCCAATGAAACAAGTTCTGTATGCTCTCCGCCAGATTGGCTCCCGGTTCTTTTCTGAGACTGGCCACTTGAATATGTCTAATAAGTCTGCGGACCAGTGTTCCAATGAATTCGGACCTTTGTGAATGGAGTTTGAAAACGAATGCCTTTCTCTTTTAGTTCTTTATTAACCCCTGCATAAGCTCTGCGCTTCACCACCACCTCCGATGTGTAGTCGTGATCAAAAGAGATTAGTTTATTCGTTATGTAGATCTTTTTCCTTCATGCTAGCGTCAGAACAATATCTTTAACATTGTACTGCTGGAAGTTCACCACGATGGATCTTGATGCAGACTCGGGGGGCGGTTTCTGCGTTAAAACCCTATGAGCGTGTTGAATTTGGAGGGCCATGTCTTCAGGTAGTGGGAGCTGTTCCACCAGAAACAACGACTTGTATTATAGAGTCAACAACGACTTGTATCATAGAGTCACCCTCCATATCCTCAGGGACACCATAAATCCAAATGTTGCATCTCCTGGATCTGCTCTCCAAATCTGTCACTTTATTTTGAAGTTGTTGTCTTTCTCTTAGTAGATACAGCAGGCACTCTTTAGTTACATTTCGATGATAGCTTGGCCTTGAGATTGAAGTGATGTACCTATCTCCGTTAGCTTCTGGTTTATCTCCTGGTTAAAGCTTGTTAGCCCTTCCTTCAGGTCCGACTTCAAATCCTCCTTTAATTCAGAGATAGCCATGTCTTTTTTAAAGTCTTGGAGGTCTTTACCGATAGAGGTCAATTGACGGAAGAGCTGGTCTCCTGATTCGGTGGTGTCTCTAGGCCTGGTTGGGAAGCCATCGTCGTTGGTGCACTAAGCTGGTCTCTTTTCGTCCTTGTTCGTTCCATAGTCTGTTTTTTTCGAGCTCTTTAGGCTTTTCTGCGATTTCCCCACAATCATTACTTTCTTGTATAATACTTTGAATTAAAGGGCTGTATTTTGCACACTGGCGCATGGCGTAAAACTCTTTTTCCACCCGCGCAAAGTTTAATTCGGTATTTTGCACGTTTATTTTTTAAACAATGCGCCCAGGGGTGTGGCAATTAACAACCTAGGGAGGGGCCTGGCGCATTGTCTAAAAATCGCTATTGTACACCTGGTCAGAAGTCTATGGCGAGTTGTTTATATGTTATTTTAAGAGCGCATTGTCAACAGTCATATTGGCAGGTGCACGCACCATCCTTCTATCATTCATGAACGCACACCAGCGCACGTCCATGCAAAACATTACAAATTGCACGATTAAACATAATTAGAATAAAGATATTACGAAATACTGTACATCTCATGATGAGTAGTTATTCACCATCATTTGCAAATTGGTAATGACGGTTAAGTGATTAGGGGAGAGGCGAGAGACACATATGGAGCACAGCTGAAGACGCACTGTCACGAGATATAAGCAACTCCTCTGCAGGATAAATGTTGTTTTACTCAGTCATTTGAGCAATAGTAGGGTAAGTGTTGCTTTTTCCAGACTATGTTTTCGATGGTAACCCATTGTCAGTCAATAGTGAAAGTAACTGCATATAACTGTCTTGTCGTTGACTGACACCTTGGTGAAGTAAGTTTCACTTTGCCAATGAGTTCAAATAATAGACGAGTGCAAATGCGTGAAGGCTATGCTAGGTTTTAATAAAGCATGGTTTAGGAATGACTATTCCATACGGTCTCGCAAGCAGCCTCCTTCAAATGCGCCGTTAAATGCCAAAATACCGATACCGATTATTTGACATATCACGCTTTGCGCTGTTAAAGGGAATGACAGATGTCATTCTTATTGGTGTAAATGATGTTACGCCCCAAACACACCCATATGACTGATTAAAAAACCTAGGAACACCTTGTTGCGCCATGTGCTTCACGTTTGATAACGAAACCCCTCCCAATGTGAACTGGACATCCTACTAAATTTGAATAAACTTTTGACGAGTGACGATGCGCTTTAGAATGTCATGATAGGGCCCAAAGATTTCGAGTAGGGGAATACTTTTAAAGATGGATTGAGACGGAGAGTTGCACTGCACATGTGTTCTCAACATGAAATCAGCCAGAAGTCAGCAACCACTTTATTTGGCATTGCAACCACCATATACCCTAGCAACACCCTAGCAACCTTCTTAATTACCCTAGCAACAACCTAGCAACCACCACTATAATGTCAGCCTAGCAACCACCATAGCAACCAGCATAGCAACCACATCAGCCACCATATCTACCTTGGCCACACCTTAGCAACCATCTTAATTACCCTAGCAACAACCTAGTTAGCATGTTACTAATGGGAAATTTCAAGTAAGTGACAGGGAAGTACTCACACAACAGCTTCATTGTGGGCACGTTCAGCCAACTGAGCAATTCTCTGCTCTGCTTCCTTCTCCAGGCGAACCTGACAAAAGATTCAGCATTTTTTATTTCATTTGTCAGTTTTCTATTATTCTTTCAATTGTCTTCATCCTAAATTCCAGAGAAATCCATAGCAATTCAATTCAATTCAAAAAATGTTATTTATCCCCGAGGGGGCAATTTTCTCTATGCAGGCATAGTGACATATAAGACATAACACAACATATAAGACAAAGAAAGAACAGGACAGACAGGAGTGTGGGGGGGACTTAGTCCCAGGAGATGGAGGAGGAGGGGGCTTGGAGCATATTCAAGTTCAAAAGGTGAATAGCCTTGCTCCTTGTTGGTGCCCCCCACCCAATCCCAATCCTCCCCCACCTTTTTTATGCAGCCCTTGCCACTTAATCTACTAAACCCCTCTTCTACTGCACTTTTACCCCCATTAATGCACAAATAGGCTGACACCAGACATAATTTCACTGCATTTCTTACTTCCAGTAACTATATGCATGTGACAATAAACTTCCTTGTATCCTTGTATCCTTGTAGCCTCAAAAGTAAAGGTGGCCTTCCTCCTGTTAGTCCGAGCCAGAGGACAGCGCAGACGCCTGCCAGATGGCAGCCATTCAAAAACTCTGTGTAGGACATGGGTAGAGTCTTCTAAGACGTAGTTGGCTTTCCTTAATGTTGCCTTGTCATGCAGTGATATCAGAGACTGAAGAGGGTGGCCAATGATTTTAGAACATGTGTTCACAATGCTCTGGAGGTGTTTCTTATTTTTGACTGAGATTTTTGACATTTCCTCAAGAAATACTGCCTCTGTTGACATTTTTTAATAATCACCTCTGTATTAGAGTCAAAACGCAGTTTGTCATCAATGACAGTGCCCAGGTATTTATATTCATGTACAACTTCCACTGGTTCCCCGTGGATTGTAGTTGCAGTCCTGCTTCCTCCATGCTTAGTGAAGTCAATGAACATCTCCTTGGTCTTTGTAACATTTACTGTAGCTCCAAAAAGGAGCTATCACACCATTCCACAAACTCACTGAGGACAGGCCCGTGATCTTGGACAGAACCATGTAGCAGGGAAAGGAGAACAGTATCGTCAGCAAACTTCACTAGATGACGATCAGCATGGCGGCTTCTAGTTATCTGTGTACAAGATGAAAAGTAGTGGTGAGAGGACACAACCCTGGGGTGAGCCAGTGGACGTGTATCTGATGTCAGAGAACCTCTTGTTGACCAGCACCGTCTGTGTTCTTTGGGTCAGAAAGTCTGTAATCCACAGAATTAGCTGATGATCCAGGTTGAAATAGTCCATACATTTTTTTAACCAGCATGTGAGGTTGAATGGTGTTAAAGGCAGACGAGAAATCTGCAAATAGGAGCCGGGCAAAAGAATTTGGGCTTTCTACACGTTCATGGATGGCATTCAATATGTAGATCATCCACCCCTCTTTTAGCATGATATGCAAACTGAAGAGGATCCATCTTTGAAGCTGTGGCGCTGATAATGTGAGCTTTATCAGCGCCACAGGTTTAGGTCATTCAGGACTTTAAGGCTGCTCTTCTTGGGAATGGGAATATAGCAGGCTATAAGGCAACCTTCACAACTAGTCCAATACCTGTGCAGTGGCAACTTGCATTTGTTAGCAAAAAGTCAGTTCTTAACTAACTGAAAACAGTCTAGGACACCACGCTATGGATTCCTACTCAAATTATCCAATGATTAACTGTCTTACAATTCCAGAGGCACTGACAGTAATTGATTTGAACATACCTTTTCAATGAAAAATTTGTGCTCCACTCTAGCAAGCATCTCTTTGTGCTCCCGATTTTCAATGTACATGTTTTCTTTAAGCTGAATAAAAGAAAAGAAAATGATCTTCAATACCTTATACTGCTCAGTTTCAAAAAGGATTATTAGTAGTTGTTCTACATACATTGGTAAGTTCTTGTTCCATGTGGGCTTTCTGCTTGCGAAATTCCTTAATCGTCTTCAGCTCTCCCTGGATCATACGAAACTCACTGAGTCTCTTCTTAAATTTCTCCTCCATATCATTGATTGTTTGGGTGTATTCACCAACCTAGGATAACAAAAAATACACCCAACAAGACAATGGGTGGGTTGCACCAACAAGGATTACATTTGAACCTGGATTAGGTTCCTAGGTAGGAACCTAGGTTTATCCATTAATCCAGTTGCACCAAACTTTAAACATAGTTTTAACCTGGATTCATTTTAATCCCGTTGCTCAACTGCTTTAAACACAGATTTAAATTTCAGTTAGGGATTAATTTTAATCCTGCTGCTGAGGTGGTTTCAATTTCTGAAATGACTGCATATATTGTATTGAATAAAAAGTCCCACAAAGGAAAATAAGAGACTGTTTCAACCCTACAGAGTTCTATGATGATGAGGAATTTTCAAGGAGGTACCGATTCAACAAGGAATCTGTAATAATACATTTTTTAAAAATCATGTACACAATTAAACATGGCAGTGACCAGATTATCTTTAAACTAGGTTTAAAGTTGGTGTAGGTTAAAATGTAATTCTTGTTGGTACAACCCACCGGTCAAGGTTTTAATCACAGAGTAAGGTTTTAAACATGGATTTGTTAAACAATGCTAAAAATTGAGTGATGCAACAGAGCTCAAATTACATTTAAACCTAGATCTACAAATCCTTGATTAGGACTAAAACAAGTCTAATGTAATCCTTGTTAGTGCAACCCACCCAATATGTTTTATTTGGTTGGCAAAAAAAAAAATCACAAAAGGGATCAATAGTTGCCACTATAATATTAGGCTCAAGCTGGGGCAAGCTAGTGTGTGACAAGGCGTGATAGTTTATAGATTGTTATAACAGCCTGTTTTCTACACCTGGGCCTGTATAAAATCTTAAGGTTAAAAGTAGCTCCTAACTAGCGGATTTAGGAGAAACTCCTGACAACAATGGGTGTGTCCGTCATAACTTTAGGACTAGAGTCATTCACAAAGCATTTTAGCCTTACAAGTAAGTCTGGAACAGCTTAGAAGTAGTTGAGAGGACTCCTAACTCAGTAAGACCTATCCACAAACAATCGTAAAGCAGCTACAGTATTTGTATCATTCCACGTAGCAATGTTTTGACATGCACATACAAAATCACTTACTGGAGATCTCAATCGTGATGGAATAATTGTGTATTGTAAGGAATGGAATAATGCCACCAACAACCAAAACCATTCATTGTCAAGATTTTAATTAAAGGTGCTCTAAGTGATGTTACGGCAGTTTCTAAGCTAAAAAATGTTTTGTCACATTGCAACAAACATATCCTCACAATCCCAGTGTTTACCCTACAATGTATTCAGCAGCGGCGCAGCGCCGCTCCTGGAATTCAAGCGCTACTGCAAAAAAGTTGGCTAATTAAAAAAAAAAAAAAACGCAAGTAAACTTCAGGAACAGCTGCCGTTCGTTCAGGTTTGATGTCAACAAATAATAGTAGTGTAAATGTACAGACTAAGGGCCCGTACACACCAGATACGATATGAAATAACAGTGTGAAAATGCGAAAAATTCATGTGCGAAATTTTACTCAAAGTGTACACACCGAGTCCGATGCGATTATTTTAATATTTCGCATTCTATTTCACGCTCACGTTACGCAGGTTCACACAGCGACTTTCAGTAAGCAGGGAGAACTCATAAAATCATCAAGATTTGAAACAGATTATAGCATTGATCATACATGGAACCGTGCATTGGCTTGAGAGGTGCTGGGGAAATTAAAGCTTACGGCCATCCTTCCCATCCCTTGTCTATTCTACTTGTGCTATTGTGACGGAACACATATAAGTTGCTTGGGCTCATTAGTGCACCCATACACCCACCCCACTACACAACACACATGCAACCAGATTCTATAACGCTAGGCGTTAAAGGTCTCATCTCATCGTTTTTTCATTAATTTTGCAGTGGTCTGCAGTATTGATGAATGCCCTGTGAGCCGGTTTTGGTGAAAAAAATGCTGACCTGCGTCTGTTTCATGCTGTTCTAGTTTGGTGGGAAGGTGGGGAGGGAGGAACGACTGGATTTTCGCCTCTAGTCATGAATATTAATGACATGCTAATGAATTCACATCTGATTGGCTAACAGTACTGTGACGCTTCCTCCAGTGCGTCCTCATCCGATTCTGCCTGTGCTATGCTCCATATTCAACTTTACAGTGCTAAAACCTGGCTAAAACTTGAGTCAAAACTGTTGCACAAAATGTCTTCGGAGATACAACTTCATGTGTTTGATCCTAGTATCCGAGTAGGAAGAAGAACCGCTTCCTGATCGTTTGTCGGTGAACGTTGGTTTAATAGAATGGTAACAATTGCCTGTCAGCTTAAAATTTCTCCTAAAAGAGGTGAACGTTTGTGACAATGAACGTCATCTTGCTTTCAAGTAATAAACAGTTGGAAACGTTTTTAAAATAAAGACCTATTTCTTTACACAGTCAAAAGTCTTTGCAATCTTCCTAGTAGATATTTTACTTCACAACACAGGTAAGCACCCTAAATGCAGTTCAGCCACTGACCTAGCCTGCTAATGCTATCGGAATAGATTGTTATGGTTTGAATTCCATGATACTATCATTTAAAGACCACTTGGTCATAGCCCAATATATATATATATATATAGATCTAAATGCAAACACACCTACCTAGCTATATTTTGCTGGAATTGTACCAGAATGCCTACAGAAGCAGAGAATGTGTGCTGCAAGACTTCTCCGGTAATGAGAACTATGGCTTTGATAGCCTGACATCTGGCAGAGGTTAGCCTACTCAAGTTGTTTTCTGTCACGTATGACAGAAAAAGTAGCCTACTATAGGAATCTTATAGTATTTTGGGACTAAATATTACAGTAATCTTATAGGAATACTATAGTATTTGGACATACTATAGGTACTATAAGACTACTATAGAAAAACTATAGCGGTTACAGGATATTATAGTCAAGTCAGTTTTATTTAGTATAGCGCATTTAACATGCACAAAGTGCAACCCAAAGCGCTCCACATACAAGACATTGACAAAAAACAAAAGACAATAAGTGTTGACACCACATTTAAAAAATAACAAACACAAAAGATGCCGGACGGAGCGGCGTAGTCGCCAGCGTTCCCTTGACACTAAGACATACAAGACAGACAACACAGCAAATTGAAAATAAATAAATAAAATAATAATAATAATAATAATCATGTTAAAATTAGTCCAATTTCCAACCGGCTGAAAAAGTCCAAGGGCAATGATGACCCGCGTGAAACTGCCAATGCAAGACCAACAAAGTTCTTTCACTGACCAACTCAGAGAATTTACTGGCAGTCTGGAGAGCAGAGCACCAGAAGAACAACAGTCTGAAGTCGTGATGGGCGATCTTCCTGCTGATCAGCAGCTCGGTGGCTTTAGCAAGGACCGTTTGTGGCTTCATGGCTCCCGACGTCGCCATCAGAGCTCCCCACGTCAGCACTCAATCCAGACTGCAGGCACCCAGCGTCAGAGGCGTTAACGTTATTGCAGCTCGCAGGTCTGCCGCAGCTTGATGGTCGTGGCAGCTGCAGATCTCTCGCAGAGTAGGCCCATTGCCCTGAGCAATCTTTCCGTCCAGACGAGTCCAGACAGAGGATGTGCAGCGTCAGATGGAAGAGGGACGGCTAGTCAAGGCAAGCTCATCAGCCCAGTAGAATAGAAACGAACGTTACCGTTAGTTATCAGCCAGAAAAAAGGACCAAGAATAACACAAAACTATCGAAAATAACGTAAATAAAAGGTGAAAACATTTAACTTGACTAATAAATACAAAAAAAAATAACAGAACATTACATAAAATTACGAACATTACATAAAAACAAACAAAAACATGATGCCAGACGGAGCAGCATGTCTCGCCAGCGTCCCCGTAACCTAGCAACTTATAGAGTTATTAGTAGTACTTCTACAGTATGTCCCAATTATTCCTATAAGATTACTATACTATTTTGTCCCAAATACTATAAGATTCCTATACTACTTTTTCGTAAGGGCTCATGTGGTTAGAAAAAAGGGCAACACCAGTACCCCTGTTGTCTGTATGACCCTGTACCCAGGATTAGAACCAGTCTGCCTTAGCATAATGTACTCCCTTCAAAATGCACTAAACATTCGACTATGACGACTATGGCCCTCTGTGAGACAGAAGATATGACAGGTAAGATAAACCTTTAGCTTAAAAGGGACAAAAACTGATGAAACTCCTAAAACAAATATACAAAACAGGTCAATTTTCAATAAATAACTTTATTATATTTACATACAGCAGTGGTTCTCAAAGTGTGGTCCGCAAGCTATCTCAAGTGTTCCACAAGTAGATGTGGTAAAATATAATAGATGAGTTGTTTGCAATATTGAACCAACTTGTATGTAAATCCAAACAGTTCTGCAACAAACTATGCCAGTTTAAATCATATGAATCCTCTGACACCATAAGCAAGGTGCAAAGACAATAAGCAAGGTGGTTCAGTGAGAAGGCCTATTGTGTAATATACTGTTGAAGTAGGTCTACTGTTTTGTTTTTTGCTAGGTGGTCCGTGAAACACTGACAAATAGTAATATTGCAGTCTATTAAAATAATGCAAACACAAAACAAGAACATTGTCCTGGGGATCCGAAGGGACAACACACAAAACACATTCGTTGGCTGTGATGATTCTATTACATTGCTCTTTGATTGCGCTGGGCCATAGGTGGAGCCAGGTGTTGAGGTGTGGAGGTGTTGAGGTGTGGAGATGTCGCTTTCATCCTCCTCCTCCTCTTGATCAACCCGAGGTCTTCTAGCTGGTTTTTTGTTTTGTCTACACAAATGTATTATAGGTAGAGCAATGAAAATCTGGTGAATTGTTGCCCTGATGAAGAAATGTGTGTATATAAAAAAACTTGTGCTCAAAGTTGACCTTTGACCCTTATTTGTCAGATACTGTACTCTGCCTTTGTATTATGTACTAAAAATAAGGAGTCGTGCAAAGGCAAAAGGCAGTAACTGACATATAATCAATATTTGCTACCAAAGGCAGAGTATGGTAACTGTACTTGCACGTCGAAGAACAAAGCCAAAGAACAGTAACTGCAGGTGTGGCTCTCTGCCATGGTTGCTTGTATGGTTTTGGGAGTTACGGTGAACACAACCCTCTATTTTTTTTTAAAAAAGTCAAATTGAGTATAGATATTTATCCACATGATAAAGGAAGTCTTTAATATCCCAAAAATGACATTAACTCATTTTCGACCAAAAATGCAGTTACTGCCTTTTGGCTTTGTAGGGCAGTATTAATCAAGCACCATGCAGTCTGCATTCACAATCGAGGTGCTTGATTTTATACACCTGTGGAAAGTGACCTGAAGAAACCCATGAATTGACTTTCCCAAACATTGACGAGCACATAAGAACCTGTATTAGCCTACTAGAAAAAGACTTCTAGAAACTAACTAGCACAACAATAAAAGTTAGATCACAAACCTATGCTTCTAACGTGATGACCTAATGTAGGCTAGAAAGCTGTGTAGCCTGACATCAGGATGTGCTCTGGAAGACATACAAAACACTAAGTAAACACCAAGTAATCAAACAAAACATCATTGTAGGCCTACAAAGGTTAATGTAATAATGGCAAGAAGACATAAATTAGACTGAAGTGTAAATACCTGAGTTCTAGTGATAGCAACTTAGCCTAATAGTGCACGGGTATTGTGTTTTTGATTTTCCCTGTTTAGACTAGAATACCCGTACTTAGTTGAGCATAAGATATTGTTGCTAATATTATTATTTGTGGTTTAACGATTATAGGTTCAACAAGCTAAATCTCTGGGTAGTATGGTCAGTTTCTTATGAGTGTAGCTACACCAGGCACGTAACTGAAGCATTCCGTTCCTGGCATGCTAGTGGCCTGTAGGCTACGTTCAGGAAAATAGACCATTCCTCTAATGGATTTTACCAGAGCCCTTCCTATTAGACATTCTCTGATTTTACACGTCGCGAACAAAACACTTCATGATAGCAAAATTCATGATAGCTTAATACGTGCCTGGTGTAGCTTCCTGTAATATAGGCTAGCCTAAGCCTAGCTTGTACCCTTTTCATGCATGCTAACGTGAAGAATATGAACATGCTATTTTGTAACAGACGTTAGGTGGAAAGGTTTGTTTGTACTTACAGCCTGTGAGCTGGTGGTCGATCGTCATGACGGTACAGAACCAGGTTTTCAGAACATCGATGCAAAACCACTTTCTAACTGTAGGCAGTGAGTGTGGTCGAAATGATTGGAACACAGAACTAATGTTGCACTACTTCGGTGGTGGTGTTCCAACGATAAATCCGAACCATTTCTTCCTCAACTCTTGTTTCTAAGGCAAGACATGCAACATTGATGTGTTATTGCCACAAATAACACAGGCACAGGATTTTTTTCCGCCATGTTAGCAACTTGCTGTTAGCTCCTACTAGCTGCAGAGAGACAATCCCCTAGCCGCAAAATCTTCCAGTCTTCCTGTAGGCGGTCACAAGCCAAGGTGGGCGAGTCCATGAATAATCAGTTTCCCTTCGGCGTCATTGGGAAGGGCTCTTTCTGATTCACTTGTTTTTCCGTGTATTTTCTTTCATTGGCTAATGCGGGCAATGGGGGTAGAAGATAATTTTCACGTATGAAACTTGGAGTGAGCTATAGTATTTCGAAAGTAACAAGTATTAAACGGTTTCTCAGTGAATGAGACCTTTAAGGGACATGATTAACGTGGGCATAAGTTCAAGGAGGATACGCTTTTATAGAGTTAAGCATTCTTATCTTCCTTGAGAAAAATTCTATTAAATGCTACTACATTTAAACACAATTGTTGCCGCGAGGCATTCCAGCCTACGAATTTAATAACAAGTAGGCCTACATCATGCATAATTAAAAAATAACTCGACTTAGGCTACACAATGGTTTCCATTACAGCACAGCGCACATTCATGAATGAGTGAAAGCGGCTTCCTTGTCTCGCAATAAACAGCTGAAAATTCTGACACTTTTTCAACTACATGAAACCTCACAGTGAGCCATCAAATACCCCCTATATTTAAGTGCCTATCAGTCTCAACATTTAGATATAATAAAACAGTCCTAAAGTAAATTAAATCCCAAGCCAAACCGAAAATCGTCTGCTTTTGATAGCCTGGTATGCCGCTCCAAACGAAACACACGTCTCACAATAAAACGCACAATGTAAGAAATAAAGGTCTCCCAGGCATACAATCCTGCCCCAAACATACCAGCCTAAGCCTAAGTAAATAGCAGACCACAGACATAATTTGAGGATTTACGGAAAGTGTGCAATCATACATGGACGCCTGGCGATGCTCTGGCCGTCTGTGCCTCTGACTCCGCTGCCTCATTTGGATGGTAACTCGACAGGTGAGCGTGAAAATTTGATGTTGTGGATGCGTAAGTAAACTGTTTTTTGCAGAGTCCGCAGACTACATCCTCTTTAAGGGTTACTTTACCTTCTGCCGTATACAACCCAAAGTAGGCTATTTCCAGACACCACATAGATGAGTTGGGGACGTAATTGTCCACTCAGGCTGGCCGCTCTGTGCGTTATCTTCCATTTTCGAAACAGGGTGGCTATTGAGTAATCCGACTCTCGCCAGATGAATTTCGTTCTCTGGCTCCAGTCATTATTGTGGCTACTGGATATTATTGGCTTGATTTGGTCATGGGCCAACGCTAGAATACGTTTAGAGACGTTTTATGAGATGGCAAACAATAAAATAAAAAACAAACTAATCATAGACTGTAAAAATGCGCTACACATGGCACTAAAAACCGAATAGTTTATTTATACTACAGGTATTTCACATCATGTTCGAATGCATTTGCAGCAGCAGGCAGACTGCTCTTCGTTAGAGCCGCTGTTATCCAATGAAATTAAGTTGCGCTCCAGGGCGACTCCACGCGCGTTCCCGAGCAACTTTTTCTTCTTCTTGTTACGTGGCAAGCAATTTATGTGCATTATCGCCACCCTCTTACTGGAGGACGACTTTCTTTTTACAGAATATCTAATAAAAATTGACGTTGGTCCATGCGTCATTTCCAGCTTTGGAACTTGGCGCATGGTCAGAGCCGACTGGCGCTGGATCCGAGCCCCAGTGTTCAATATGGCGTTGACTATGAATTGGCCGGATTTACTAGCCTAGTCACTCTCTCCAGTTATATATAATACCTCCATGAGCCTAACAAGTTGTAGGGTAGGCAAGGCCTCATTTAAAATGTTACATGCCAAAATGCTATACGCCAACACGCTATAAAACGGCCATAGCCTATATCATGTACATCTCACGAAACCATTTCACATGGATGCATAGGCTATGTCAAAATTTAGGCACAGAGCCAGCCTGTAGAAATGAGCATGGGATAAAATCGCACTGTTGCAACAAGTGGTTAAAATTGATCAGCTTGTATGACGATGATCCAACACACAGCAAAAGCTAATAATGATAGCCTACCAGTTATTAGCTTACCTTTATAAGATCCACAGAAAGTTTTTCACAGAGTTCCACATTGGGCTACTTCAGTTATGAAGCATAAAGCAAAGTTAACGCACCAGGAAATGTGAGGCAAAATTACGATAGTGGTAACCCTGGACATAATGCTGTTGTCAGCAGCATAGCCCATCATGACCTATTCTTAAAACTTCCATTTTCATGAATGCATGTTGTATTTTTTCACGCAAATATGTGCAGTGAGAAGGTCTGTTCACTGCTGCAATGAGATTTCATTATTTTTGGTTGAGTGTAAAATGGGACGGTGGTAAGAAGTGGGGAAAGATGTCTGTAAGGAGTTCGCACTACGTAAGGAGTTCGTCAGGAGTACTCGAACACCTGAGAGAGTCTACTGTAACGTAAACTCTTTGTAACTTTGGCATACCGGTAGGCCTATTAAGGAGACTAGTCATCTGAAGACTTAACATGGACTGTTAACACTCAATATGTTCCGAAGAAGTCCAGACAACGACTCTACTTCCTTCGTCAGCTAAGGAAATTCAAAGTTTCTACATCCATCATGAAGGCCTTCTACACTTCAGCGGTTGAGAGTGTTCTAACTGGTAGCATCATCACCTGGTATGGGAACTCCACAGTTAGAGATTGTAGTACTCTGCAGAGAGTATTGCGCTCAGCTGAACGTACTATAAGAACTCAACTCCCTGCTCTACAATATATCTATTCCAGAAGAGTACTCCTAAGAGCCCAAAAGATTCTGAAGGACTTATTTATTATTTTTGATTTCTCCTCCATCTATCTACCCATGTCCTTGATTGCTTAGCCTTTCTGCCCCCACCCCCCACCCCACCCCCATCACACACACAAAAAAAACACACTTACATCATCACTGTCATCACCTCACATACATACAGCACACTGCTTGCTACAGTCAGCCTCCTCTACATACTTGCTGCACACTGCCCCCCCTCCCTACATACACAGCACATTGTCTTCAGGATCTTCTCCAACACACATCCTCTACATACTTACAGCACACTGCCCCCACCCACCCACACACACACTACACACAGTCACTGCTTTACTCCCCTTCCGCCCACACACACATCTTCACTGTCATCACTCACATACATCATACATACAGTACTCTGCAATAGTAAGATCCCCCTTAGTAAGATCCCCCTGACCCCCCCCCAATACACAGCACATTGTGTCATGAGGAAGCTTCTCCAACACACATATTGCACACTGCCCTCTCCCCACATACACAGCACACTATCCCATCTCCCCTGTCATCCCCCCAACACACACACCAAGACCCCTGGCAGTTGGGTTAGCCCCTTGAGCCGTGGATCTGCCCAAGGTTTCTTCCTTGGTAAGGGAGTTTTTCCTTGCCCCTGTTGCTCTTGGGTGCTCCTTGTTGGTGCCCCCCGCCCAATCCCAATCCTCCCCCACCTTTCTTATGCAGCCCTTGCCACTTAATCTACTAAACCCCTTCTACTACACTTTTTTACCCCCCCCCTAAAATGCACAAATAGGCTGACACCAGACATAATTTCACTGCATTTCTTACTTCCAGTAACTATATGCATGTGACAATAAACTTCCTTGTATCCTTGTATCATGAGCAGCAGGATCACCCAATCTATCAGCTTTTTTTCTGCTCGTCGTTCTATTGTGACATCAATAGAACCAGGGTACGATTTGTAGGGGGGGATGGTGAGGATTTCCCCCCTCTGGTTTTCCTATCCCTACCTCTGCTTAATTATTTTTATCCCCAGTGGGGACAACATTTATCCCCCTCTGCCCCTCATATTGATTAATGCTACTTCATATAAGTAAAGCGCTGCAACGTGAGAGAACAGTCTAGTAGGCTAGCCTACATAATAATCTGACATCAGAAACGCACCGTCAGCATCAGCACTCATGCTGCTGACAGAGTGGCTGCGTGATAACGTAATTTGGCCTTGATCGTGCAGGACATTTCAGAATGTCGAGTGTGTAATCCATCATAAATGGCTAGTTTCAATGGAAAAGTTGAAACAAATGACAAAGAAAACGAGAAGTATTCAGTGAAGCATATCGTCATATTTTAGAACCTTCAAAATGTAGAAAACTGATGCAACTGAGATGGAGGACAACTGCACGTAGAGTAGAACGTAGGCCTATTGTCCGAAGGAACTTACATTAAATGAGGAGATATTTGCTGAATGTCACAAAAAGTGTTACAGAAATGGCTTGGCATCGCTTATTCAATGGCTCTCTACCGAAACACCCATAGTTTGCGGAGGACGAACGAGAAAGCACTCGTTTGATAAATCAGCCAGTAGGCTAGGCCTAGTAGACAAATAACTTTCAGAAATAATCTGTAGGCTACTGCAAAAACGAATGTTGGTGGGTTTATTCAAACTATCTAGCGGGTGTTTTAACAGCTGCAAGAAATAGAAGCTCCATATGGTCTTTATGTTCTGGTTCGTAAATTATTTTCATAAAACTTCAAGTTGCCCTATAACTTTACTCTCCAAACTCTTCACTGCACTGTAGCCGATTAACTGACAGTATGATAGTAGGCTATTTATTTTCTGTAGGCTAATAAACACATTTATTTTTTCAACTTTTGCAATATGCACTTGGCTACTGAACGCAAATCAGCAGGAGAGAGAATGCACGTAGCCTACGCAGCGTGTAGCGCAATGTGTAGGCTATAGTTACCAACTAAGGCCTAGTCCACACGTATCAAACCGATCTTTTTTTCCTCCGTCTTCCCTGGAACCGTATCAAGAATATTTGCGTCCAAACGGATCCATCTCAACACGACTCAACACGTTACTTCATACCCCAGGCCTATAGGTGGCACTGTGTCTTTACAGAAATTCACCAAAACTTGCAAAACTTGCTTTTAAAACAGACAGAATAGGCTACTGGCTTAAATGGCTAGTGCAAGGAAACCAGAATTGTTTGTGTGGACTGATGGTGAACTGTCAACTGTAGTCAACTGTAAAACTAACTAGATGTACCGCAGAGCGGTACAAAATATGACCGCCGCCCAGTCCAGCACATGTTTTCCACAAAAAAAAGTCACGCTGAAAGGCATATATGATTCTAACTGTCTCACTGAATTGCATTATGCACACTCAATTCTCACTGGTATCTGCTAGACAACAAGTACCAAAACATGATTAGTTCATAGATTTCACATGTAATATACATTTTATACAACCCCACCCCCTATCTTGCCTGTTCATAATTCTGAGAAATTCTTGAATTGTGTGCATGTACATGTTTATGTTTATGTGTGTGTGGGTGTGTGTGTGTGCGTGCATGTGCATGTGCTTGTGTGTTTGCCTGTTTATGTGCCCGTGTGTGTGCATGTGCATGCATGCGTACATATGTCTACTGTGTGAGTATGTGTCATACGTAGGATTACTGTGAATGTTTGTGTGTGCGTGTGTATCTGTTTACCCTCTATACCCCAGTGGAATTCTACAACAATGCCCCAGATTCCTGGGAATTCTAAGAGAAAAGGGCATTTTGAGAAACATTTCAAATAACCAAGAATAACTAAAAATCTAATGAAAAGTGTCAATTGTAAGTTTCTTTCAGTTTAAAGATTAGAAATTGCTCTTTAAAATGATATATGATCCATTAAAAATTATATATTCAAAAATTATAGACGGCCATATTACAGTCTCAAAGTTTTTCACTAACACAAAGTTATAAATATGGTTCACATATTTCTGTATTAGAAGCTGGGAAACAAGATACTATATGAGTACTGATTTCATTGAAATAGACTGGCATATCTTGCACTTATTTGGGATTTAGCTGGACAGTGAGCCTTACAGCTAAAAAAAAAAAAATTATGAGGATATGAACTAACGAGGGCCATGAAGCATAGCGCATGAAATCGCGGACTCATTTGATAAGCATGTCACCAACAACAGGGACTGTTAATCCTGACATGGATTTACGTTTTTGTTTTATATGCACATCATGTTATATAATTTATCTAAACTTGATCAGTTGATGATAATGAACCTGTTGCACTCGTTCACTAACCTTCAACCTATCCTGTGCTAACATTACAAGTCTCAGACTAACGCTAACGCTACATCAGTGAAGGTAGCAAATTAGCAGGCTTTTTTGTAATCACGAAGATGACTTAGACATTTGCCTACTTGTATACAAATACATTTTCCTGACATCCATAAGCAGAAAACAAAACGGTGGTTCCCGCTTTGGTTATTAGTCAACAAAAACTCATTTAGAGAGACATACATAAGTAGTAGTTTGCAATAACTATCTGTAAGTGGGATAACGATAATGTTAGCTTTACTGTACATGCCAGAAAGGGGTAATGTTAATGTTATGTGTTAAGATATAACTGCAAATAAACCTGGCATGAGTTTATCATAAACTTTATTGTTAATTAGGCCATGACCCATCATTGAATTATGCCTATATTTTGCTGGTGCTAGCTAAACTCAAACTGACTTTCACAGTGACAGCCATACGATTTTTTTTATGCCAGATAGGCAGCTAAGTCAGTCATGACAGACGGGAGGATGCTAACGTTAAATTTATTACACTTTCATATTTTTATTTTGTCATTTTCTTACATCAATATGATCGTCACTTACATCAAAACATGGTGGATGCACATCAATACCATCTCATCTAATGAGAAAAGACGCGGACGCTTGTTAGAAGCCATAACTCCAGAGGCACAGTAAGTCCTCAGCCGGTCAGTCAACAGGCTAAACTCAAAAATACCGGAGAAATGTCAATAGCAACCTAGCCATTTAAGTGTGTCAAAATAAAAGTCTGGTCCACTAACGCTGTATTATTTCATGTATGAAGGTTATACTGTAGCAGATGTCTCTTTAAGAATTGCGGCCGTTACAGGAGAATACAGAACGGCCGTCGACGGCCGTTACGGGGTATAGAGGGTTTATGCACATGTGTGTATATGGAATGGGTTTACATGACCCCTGGAGGCAAACATACGCAAAAAATTGGTCATCCTAGGCCCTACGGTTCTCAAGATATTCACAGAAAACTGTGTCTGCCCTACCCTCCTTTCGGGGGGTCCAGTCCAGCGGGGGCTACAGATCAAAACGAAAAGCGATGGTTCCATGCTATCCATGTGGGGTTACATGCCCACCAAGTTTCGCGGTACCCTGGTCTTTCAGTGTCCGGGAATCCTTGTTGGTGTACGGTCACTAAATGTACACATAAATTATTTTATTGTAAGGCCCCCCATGAACGAAAGTCCACGAAACTTGGCATGCATTCGGAGGGTGTCATAATGATCCTACACTTTCAATTTCGTGCAGTTTTGACCATGTCAGCCAGAGATATTGTGATGAAAACACCTAATGTTTTGCTTTTTAATTTTTAACTAGGTGGCGCTATACATGAAATAAGTGGTAATGGGATAGGTTGACATGCCCCCTTAAGACCAACATACAAAAAAAAGGTGGACCTCCTAGGCCCTACGGTTCTCGAGATATTCACAGAAAACTGTCTCCGGCCACCTACAGGCCAGTTGGTGTATAGTAACATAAATTAATTTATTGTGTGGCCCCCATGAACGGAATTCCACGAAACTTGGCGTGCATTCAGAGGGTGTCATAATGATCCTACACTTCCAATCTCGTGCAGTTTTGACTATGTTAGGTCACAGATACCTGCGATTACAACACCTCATTTTTACTTTTTTGTGTTTAACTAGGTGCCGCTATACATGAAATGAGTGGTTATGGAATGGGTTCACATGGCCCTTTGAGATCAACATACAAAAAAAAAATGGTCCTCCTAAACCCTACGGTTCTCGAGATATTCACAGAAAACTGTGTCTGCCCTACCCTCCTTTCGGGGGGTCCAGTCCAGCGGGGGGGCTACAGATCAAAACGAAAACAGGAGGTTCCATGCTATCCTTGTGGGGTTACAGTGTCCCGGGAATCCTTGACGGAAATTTGGACATGCGAAAAATAAAAAAAATAAAAATCTGACTAAACTTTTAAAAGCTTCTCTGCACGGCGGTCATAATAAACTTTATTTTACGGTTTGTGAAGGGTGCAGTCCCGTCCTTTATTTGGCTAACGCAGGTAGGCCTACTAATCACCTTTACTTTCTTTGGTTGTAGGATAGTCCGTGATTCACATTAGTTTTGGCTATCACAGCAATTAGGCTACTAAACGCAAGGCTTACCCAAGTTCTAGGCTATTCTGTCGCCACATTTATAATATTGCTATAAAACCTCGTTAGTAACTAGTAACAGTCAATACTTTTGCCTGCATCAAATCGTGCATTCGCATTCAGTGTGCTACCATCTGCTTAACGTGAGTTCTAAGCGTCTTTGTAAGCGTCTTTGCTTACATCTGATTTCACTCGACTGTGACTGCATGTATATATGTTGTAAGACATGTAAAATAAATGAATGACACTGGCACTACGCACAAATTAATGTAGCCTAAACTTACACCGCACTTTCCAAATAACTTAAGTTCTCTCGCGTCACTGACAGTAGCTAGAATGCATAAAAAAACACCGGGAAAAAAACAGTGTTCAGTCCACCAAGTCATAAGCTATCGGCGCTGCTCAGCATCAGTTGTGATATTTATCTTAACGGAGTGTAATCGTAGGTAATGTCATGTATGAAAACTAGTATTGTTAGGCAATACTATAAGTGCAAGTCCAGGGCAGCTGAGGTGTGGCGATGACATCATCGATACGCAAGCAGGATGTGCGGTTTCGCTGTCTAAATGAACTCAAACGGGCTACGGTTTCAGATTTCTCCATTCTGGGACCAGGTTTCAGAAAAGTGCGGTTTCGGGCAGTGCGTTTACAGGATTCGTTTGGACGCTCGGCCAAGACGAAGCAAAACCTCTGCGTTTAACCTAAAAAGCGTCTCCGTGTGGACAGGGTCTAACACTGCACACCAATTCACTAACTTAAGACTTCAGTGCCATCATATACAACGTTTTTTTACACAACAAATACAGAAAGGATGGAGGCAGCAAAAGTAGGAGTCATTTCAGATTCAGAAGAACAAGGTGAATTTGTATGCTTGTCAAAACGTAGTCCTATACCCTTAGAGGAGCTGATCATCATACCAAGCACACTCGCTGTTTAAAGTCAACCACCACGGTACACTAAAACTAAAATGTTACAAAGGTGGCAAAATTAATATCTTATTAGCCATGACATTATAGGCTATGAATCGTTCGTTCGTTCATTTTTTTTTTTTTTTTTTTTGGGGGTTAAAAACTTATTACAGTGCATGAAAATGCACTGTACTGTTCTTCCTAGGCAACTTCTTATTATTATTATTCCGCTTACCACTTTTTCCGTACGCAATTTCTCTTGAACAGTTTAACCCTCTGTACCCCGTAACGGCCGTGCTGTTCTTCCCCGTAACGGCCGTGAGCGGCCGGTGTTTTTTCATGGATGAATACAGGCGATCACTTAATTTCTACAGCTTATGTACACTACAGATCAATATTTTAGATCCCCTTCGATGTATTGTCATAATCAAACACATATGTTTGTATTGATTTATTTTTAGATATTTGCGTTTTTTTACGATATGTGCCTGTTTCTGCTCCGTGGCCGCTGTGGTTCAGCTGATATGAATGATGGCATGTGTCCAAGATATCTAACAAACGTCACTCATCTTGCCATGATCAATTTGGCACAGCAGTCGTAGGATTTGTAACACTTTACTCTTTTCCCCAGCCATCAAAACAAAAAAAATCTGCTTGTAGGCTTTGATATATGTTGATCTTTTATGCTACGAGATGTGCCTATCTGCTCCATGCGGCCGCTGTGGTTCAGCTGATATGAATGATGGCATGTGTCCAAGATATCTAACAAACGTCACTCATCTTGCCATGATCAATTTGGCACAGCAGTCGTAGGATTTGTAACACTTTACTCTTTTCCCCAGCCATCAAAACAAAAAAAATCTGCTTGTAGGCTTTGATATATGTTGATCTTTTATGCTACGAGATGTGCCTATCTGCTCCGTGCGGCCGCAGCAGTTCAGCCGATATGAATGAGGACTCAAGTCTCAAAGTTACAGTAGCCTATGCTATCTGCCAAATCGTCACTCATGTCACTGTGTCACATCAATCATAGGATTTGTTACAATTTACTTCTTTTCCCGCCGTCAGGACCTACAATTCTAAACATTATAGCCTCCAAATCACGAGACAGAGTAACAGGCAAAGAGATAATGTCTTCTGCAACCAAACGCCAAGAGGTTTAGTCTGGCGAGACGGTTTTGATGTGCACTGATCCATCTCAGGTGCTGGAAGAAGATCTTCCCATATTGGATGGCAATGACACTGATGTAAGTTGTAAATGTAATGTCGGCAATAAAAGAATATGACCGTAAAACAAAATATGTCAGTGATCGCTAAGTTGATTGCTAAGTTTAGCTTAACTTTCTAACGTTGAACACTAACACTAGTTACTGTAACACTTCAACAAGTGCAGTGCGGCGCTGGGATGTCTTTTACCTTTTTGCCGAAAAATTCAGAAAACATGAAATTTCTTCATTCCTGTCTTCTAATCTGCTAGATCCATACAAGACATTGGCATAGATTTGGCATTACTTCCATACGTTGTTAGCTAGCTCACTATGGCAGTCATCAGAGTAGGCTAATCCATATCGAGTGACAACAAAACTTCTGAATGGATGTCAATTGGTTACGTCAGGGGTGTTCACCTTTGACCTAGATTTTGTTGCGAGAGCTGGATGGATGGATGGATGGATGGATGGATGGATGGATTATTATTATTATTATTATTATTATAACAGACTGTAGATAGGGCTAATATTGAATCCGAACAGACTTTTGGTGTGCAACTTTCATTGTCAGATCAATCTGTCGGATGTGTCAGATCACAGCTCTCAAGGTGAGGAGGACAATGAAGTAGGAGAGGATATGCGAGAAGAGGAAGAGGTAATGATGGAGAGAGAAGAGGCGGAGGAGGCAGGTGAAGCAGTGGAGGAAGAAGTGGAGACCAGAGTGAGAGCCAGGGCAGAGTATAGAAGAGGTCGAGGGATAGGAGGAAGAGGAGCAGGGTGAGGAGGAGGAGGAGGGAGAGGAAGAAGAGGAGGAAGCTTGGGAGTGAGAGGGAGAAACAGTGGGAGAAGGAGACAGAGAGGAAGGGTACAAACACACGACGATCCACCATGGTCTGACTCTATCCCAGTTCCCTCCATCCAGCCTTGTATGGTTGATCCTGGCCCCAGATGTATCTTGACCAACGTGCTGGATATCTTGTGGCAGATGGTTGGGGTGTTATTCATCTCAAATTTAGTGCAGTTTACAAATATGTATGCTGCATCCAACAATCCCCCCGCCACGTGGTACGATACAACAGAGGAGGAGATGAGGGCCTTCATTGGTTTCAATATCCTCATGGGTATCATCGTTTACCCTGCCTCGCCGACTTCTGGAGCTCTGATCCATGTGTCCGAGTGCCATATATCGCTGACCGGATATCTCGCAACCGTTTTGAATTAATTTGCCAATTTTTTCAGTGCAGTTCACAAGGAGAGGATACAGATAAGCTGGCAAAAGTTAGGCCATTTATACAAGTGCTACAAGAAAATTTCCCAAAACTGCCAAGTGCCCTGGTCTGCGCTGTCTGTGGACGAAGCGATGATTAAATTTGATGGGAGACTGCGTTGGAAACAATATATGCCGAAAAAACCAGTGAAATGGGGCCTAAAGTTATGGTGCCTTTGTGACTCTTTGACAGGTTATTGTCTCGCCTTCAATGTTTACACGGGAAAAGATGACGTACAGGGAAAAGGTTTGGCCTACCGAGTAGTTATGCATCTGCTTAGAGGATATTTGGACAAGCACTATCATGTCTATGCAGATAATTTTTTTTCTTCCATTCCCTTGGTGAGAGACTTGCTTGATCAGAACACCTACTATTGTGGCACCATCAGAAAGACCTCCAAAGGCTTTCCAACGCAAATCACGGAACCAAAAATTAATGATAGGGGAGAGCAGAAAAGTGGGAAGGGATGGGATGATGGTATTGAGGTGGATGGACAAAAGGGATGTGTATATAGTTTCAAGCAATCATGCAGGCAGAGATCAAATGAAGCAAAGATCCAAGTTTAATGCTAATCTAATCTCTTGCCCAGAAGCGGTCCTTGATTACAACAGGAAAATGGGAGGGGTTGACCATCTAGACCAGTTTGAAGCTACTACAATGTTGGGCTTAACTGGAAAGAAATGGTGGAAGTACCTGTTCTGGGGACTGTTTGACATAGCAATTATAAATGCATATATTGTGTGGCAGCTTCAGCTCAGGCCACTTCCTAAGGGCAGGAAAACCTGGGGCCTGAAAGCCTTCAAACTTAAAATCGTGCATGCCCTATGTGATGATTTTTTTGGCAGGAAGCGGGGTGTCCAGGGCATCAATACCCTGGGTATCGACTTTGTAGTGAGTAGGAATTTAAAAGAAGGCCACTCACTTGTGCGCTTTGAGGGCAGGAAAAAGGGATAGCTGCATTAGAGCAGGGCGCCGCACCAATAGTGGGCGGTGCATTGAAACTTCTTTTGGCTGCTCAACTTGTTCTGCGCCATTGTGCAAAATGTCACCATGTTTTCATGAATTTCATGGTATGTTATAGTTTATTGAATAGTTAATGAAATGTAATCTGTTAGGTTTGTGTTGCTTCGGTCTAATTAATATAATACTGGTATAATAATAAAAAATATATATATAAATAGATAATGAGGTTTTAGTCGGAAGTTCTTTCTTGCTGTTTTTTATAATAACAATACCATACCTAACAATACCTTTTTATTATTATTATTATTATTATTATTATAGTAGTAGTAGTAGTAGTAGTATTTATATTACTATTATTTTATTGTGTTGTATCAATGTAATGGTCTCTTATCACTAATAATATTGGCCTATTCTAACTGCTGTAATGTTCTGAAATGGTAATCGCTAAATGAAAATGACAAAATTCCATCTGCTGCTCTTTGCAGACTAGATAAAAAAAATATTAACCCCTGAACTACTCAACAGTTTCATATTTTTTGCAATGTAATACTTAAGTTGGTCTATCATATATTTTTAGATGATATTTTAAGATTGAAAAGCTTCTCTTTTAGTCTTTTAGTTGTCATCATATCACAATTTCTATCATTTCATTCAGATCAATGGCAGTCAATGGAAATTGTGCATACATAATTGGCAATGAATTATATATCATTTAAAAAAGCAGTTTCTGACCTTTAATATGAATGTAACTTGCATGACACTTTGCCTTACTTTAAGTTATTTTTCATTATTTAAAATATTACTGAAATTGCCTTTTTTCCCTGGAACTTCCAGGAATCAGAGGCATTGTTGTAACATTCTATTGGGGTATAGAGGGTTAACTTAGAAACTTCATTCAAACTTTGTAACGTAGATCCCCATAGACTTAACATTGCCGATTGTGACATCATAATACGGCCGTTAAGCAATTAGAATCCTATGGCAGGTGTTCAGGCCACCTGCAGCCTCAGGCTTTAAGCATACAATCTGGGTCAATTAAGACTACACATCCTATTCAACTGTTTCCTCTGCCCAAAACTGTTTCAAAATAAAAGTCCTCACTACAATAATCCACTGTTAAACAATGTAACCCATTAAACTACTGAACTTTTTACATTAAACTTTTAAGCGGTCTACTTTTAAAATCATTAAACTATCTATCATTCAGCTTTCTATCAACAACTTTTAAACTATACATTCAACTTTTTAAACTTTTAAACTATATACATTCACTAGCTGTCTATCAACAACTTTTAACTTGTCATCAACTGTCAACACTTTTCATCAACTATGACTCCTACCCACTGTAGCTAGTTAGCATGGTTAGCAAAGTTAACATGTTAGCATTGCTAGCATTGTTAGCATTTTTAGCAAAACTGCTAAAAATGATTAGCTAGGTTAGCTAAGTAACATGGTTAGCATGCTAGCATGTTAGTTAGCATTTTTAGCAAAACTGCTAAAAATGATTAGCTAGGTTAGCTAAGTAACATGGTTAGCATAGTTAGCATGCTAACATGTTAGCATGCTAGTTAGCATAGTTAACATAACTACTAAAAATGATAAGCTTGGTTAACTAAGTCACATGGTTAACATAGTTAGCATGTTAACATTGCTAGCATAGTTAACATGTTTAACAAAACTGCTAGAAAATGTTTAGCAAAACTGCTAGAAAATGTTAGTTAAGTTAGCTATGGTTAGCATGTTAGCATTGCTAGCACTACTATAAAACATTAGCTAAGTAACATGGTTAGCAGAATTACAAATCTTAGCATAACTGCTAACAAACATTAGAGCCATTCCAACTTTCAGTTATCGTCAAATATCTACCTATACACAGCCATTAAACTATTTGAATATCAACATTCATTAAACTGCTAGAAAACGTTAGCTAAGTAGCATGGTTAACAGGTTAGCATTGCTAGCACTGCTATAAAACATTAGCTAAGTAGCATGGTTATCATAGTTAAAAATCTTAGCATAACTGCTAGCAAACATTAGAGCCATTCCAACTTTCAGTTATCGTCAAATATCTACCTATACACAGCCATTAAACTATTTGAATATCAACATTCATTCAACTTCCAGTCTGTCAACAACTTTTAAACTATTTACCTTCAACTTTTAAACGGTCTACTTTTAAACTATCTATTAAACTAGCTGTCTATCAACAACTTTTAAACTATCTACTGTCTATCAACAACTTTTAAACCATCTACATTCAGCTTTTAAACAGTCTACTTTTAAACTATCAACTTTTATTAAGCCATGCAACCACCATGTCTATCCTAGCATCACCGTAGTAACCATCTCTGTATTATCTGTTTTAACTATACATAATATTTTACATCACAACTTTAGCATTTTCATGCACTGGTAATTCCTTGGAATTGCATTTCTAGTTCAAAATCATCCCCCCCTCTGGTTTTTACACAAATCGCACCCTGAATAGAACCCTGTGAAATCATGATTTGATTGGTCAACAGCTCATTTTCGCATGAAAATGCGATTTTTTTTATTAATTTCGTCCTCGGTGTGTACAGACTAATACGAATACATGTGTTTAATAGGCTGCGTAATTTTGTGCGAATATTTGTGAACACACAGTGAACACACAGTGAGGTGAAGCACACACTAATCCCGGCGCAGTGAGCTGCCTGCAACAACAGCGGCGCTTGGGGAGCAGTGAGGGGTTAGGTGCCTTGCTCAAGGGCACTTAAGCCGTGGCCCACTGGTCGGGGCTCGAACCGGCAACTCTCCGGTTACAGGTCCAGAGTGCTAACCAGTAGTAGTCACTTTTACCACTTTTCCGTAATAATTGTGCATTAAGTGCCGGTTAGTGCGGTCTTATCTTGCCTTAAGGAAGGAGGAAGATTCGAGACCACTTTCCGAAGAGGACGGGTCGGTACAGGGAAAGCTGATAACGTGATTGAATCAACCATTGCTGTGGTGAGGCTAACCAGCTAGCACAGCGAAGTTACGGTGGAGGCTGCTAATGTGAGTGAATCACCAACTGTTGCTGTGGAGCTAGCAGCTAACCAACTAGCACACCGAAGAAGTAGGGCAACAGTGTGCATGAAAACTCCTCACCTTTCGGCGAAATTCGCCGTTTTGAATACAAAATAGGGGACTTACGTGGTTCGCGCAGATCCGATGAGAAAATATTGTGGTGGGGTGGGGGGGTCGGGGGGTATGGGGTTACAACTGAGTTTACAAATCACGCGCAGACGCGAACGCATCTTGATGCGTTGTAAGACAAGAGCCCAATTAAAAACTTGTCTGATCCAGCAACGACTATGTGAATGCAGCAACAGTGGAAGCTAAATTTTGCCGCGGATGCAACGCAAACAGAACGCTTGCGCTGGAATAGCCTCCCTGTCTGGTGGTTTTGTCGAGTTCAGAGACAAACACAGTGTTTGACATGGTAATGGCGAAACGCTCAGTGGCCTGACACACTAGCACAATGCCACAATCTGTAAGTAGCCTAGCTGCAGGTTAAAACATTTCAAACCAATTTTACAAATTAAAGCCTAGTCTACCCTACCCAAGTTTATTTATTACCTGGTTTGGTCCAACAAATATTCAGACTTATTCTAAATCTTCAGAAATGTCTGATAACTTCAGGCACAAAGAAAGAAAGAAAACTCATGTAGATCACTGAGAAGTGAGCCAAAAAGAAGAAATAATACGTTTTTTTGTAAAAATTAGTCATTTTGTAGTTTGCTTTCTTTATAAATCTCTGGTTTTAGGCAACTTCATACTCCATGGAAGCTATGCACTATTGGCAACAATGTCACTCGCGCCTGTTTTGCTATGAAATGGCCATTTCCCACTTCGCGCGCCCTTCTCACCTTTTTCACCCCTGACCCGTTTTCATGCCTGATAGTGTAGTCCGTGCTGTCGCTTTACCTTTTTTGCCCGTTTTGTTATTTTCTCCTGGATTGTTGCCCGCGACGTTTGTACAGTGGCATTCCAGAGAAGATGTCCCGCTCCCTCCCGCCTCAGCTAAGTACCATCTGCTCTGCTTCAACGCAAGTTGTGGGTGTGACATTTATAGCTAGCATTCTCTTACTGGCTGCATACGTAGGCTATTTGCCTGGCAGTTGAGTCTCTCCACTGCACACCGAGTGTAATGCGCAATATAAACATTGCAGACTGCTAATTGCACTTTCATATTACATTAGTTTCATATAGACCCTTTCAACAATAAAAACAAAAACAATGCTTGAACATTCTATTTGGTTCCCAATCTACTTCCTCTGCATTAAAGGTCCAGTATGTAGGAAATAATGGAAAATAAACTGTAACCATTCCAAAAATGATCACCATATGTTGTCAGATAGTAAGGAAACACGATGAATTGAAGTAATGGCTTATTTGACAACATTACTCTAACCTGTAAAACCCATGAAAAAAAATGAGTTACGGGGCGGAATGTCTTGGAATTTTCGTTTATGTTTTGAAAGATTAATTCTAGAATAAGCGTATTAATAATGGGCTGTAGCGTCCTCCTATTTGGGTTGCCAAATTAGCAAAGGCCAACTGTCAACAGCTGTCAGTTGTAGTCATGAAGTCCTGCATCACGAGGCAGGCAAATTTCCAAAATTTAAACAAGAAACAAATTAAGTGGACATCGGAGGAGCTTCTTGAGATGGTGGCGTCTTCATCAAGCGAAGAATATCAAGTCTGACAAATTTCCAGAGCTGGCCATATTTCTCCCACAACAGGTAGCCTAGGCTAAACTTCATCTGCATCGCTAACTTCAGCTAAATATGTTACGTTGGTTAGAGAGGTATTTTTTGTTTTCACTGTTTCCGTAATGTGTAGCTGGGTCATGGTTGGAGAAACGTTAAAGCAGCTGCAGGTCAACTAACGTTAGCTAAGTCTTAATTACATCTGGCAACCCAGAAGAGGCTCGCGTCTGGTAGTCTTGAGAACGTTCACCAGTGTTTTGATTTTGGCCTGCAGAACGTTCGGTAACAATCCTACAAATCGCACCTTTAAGATAACATATGGAATGTTAAAAAGGAAGTCTTGTGGGGCCAACTATGATGCTGATAATGGAACTCTCTTGAAAGGGTCCATACACTGACTTATCACCAAAGATTCTAGAACAGAGCAAGATAGATCAGTTACGTCATAGGCATGAAGTACGCTCTGAGCCCGACAGGGCGCCATTTTGGTAAGCTCAGCGCAACATTTCATATGCAGTTCAATTCTATGAGCCCACCTGAACAGCTGTTTTTACGCGTTGCCAGCTGTTTTTTTTTTACTCGGTAATGAACTGCAAGAACTGACAGTGTGAAAGGCCTGATTTATCTTTTTCCAAGTTTACACTGAATAAGGAGAGGTAAATAGGCCTATTTAGACAGAAGTAGCTATTGCACTGGTAAATAGATCACATAAATTCCCATTGAGAGACTGTATAGCCTACTGATAAGCTAGCTAGCAGGCAAACTAACTTAGCTAACGTTATATTATCACCATTGTTCTTTTTTCTACCTGTAGGCTATACGTTAACATTTTGTTCACGGCCTAAGCATAGGCATAGGCTATTATTATCAATCACTAATAAGGTCAAGATTTCACCTGCAAGCCTGATGTAACTTAAATAAATGCAAATAGTTGGCCTAGGCTAAACACAACCGTGCTTGACACTAATTATTATCGTTTCCATGCAGTCAAAAACTCCCAAATTGTCCTGCTTGCCTATGTGAAATGCATAGGCCCTATGACCACAGAAGTTCGTTTTCAAAAATCATTAGCCTATATACAGGCTGGAGCCAAATTAAAACATGTCTTTGTAAATGGCTTTGTAAATTAGGCTACGTTTAATTAAAAGTGTTTCTTGCGTCGTTCATTCTCTCATTCCCTCTCCAAAATGTTCCTGTTCTAGGCTGGCCAAGTGCATGAACCCAGCATCGATCTTGTACCGCGTCACATGAAACACAATTGAGACAATAGATTGACCATATTGTACAACTGCAAAGCCTTATCATAGGCATGTTATATTCATGACATGAAAAGTGGAACTTATAGAACGAAAATGAGAAATTGCGCGAGTCGGCTAAACGTTTTTAAACTTGCGCAAAACTGATGAACCCAGCATCGGTGCGTCACATAAATTAAAACACAAATTGAAGCCTTTTAGCTTGACCATTGGACAATCCTACCACAAAACCTTTCCATAGGCATGCAACGTTTATGACATAAAAAGTGGAATATGAACGCATTTCATCACACCTGACAAATAAACAGGGCTGTGGTCGCGATTTGACTGATTTATTGAGCTCTCAGCGCCAGTGCTGACGGCGGCGTCTTTGATGGCGTATCGGAAAGCCCTCTAATCAGGCGGGCAAGACTGACAAGGAGGCCAGCCCGTGGCTACGCTGCGTAGCCTATGTCAAACAGGTGCTTTCTCTTCACAAATTAAGCTACAGTTAATTCCGTAGTCGTTTGAATAAGTTTGCGATTGACAACGCGACTGACAACGTTGTGATAAATAGGCATTCTAACTTTTTTGCAAAGTCAACTTGAATGCATCAATTTTGAACAAAGTTGTGTGAAGTTCTTGCACAAGGCTACAGGCCCCCGCCAGGCCAGTTGTAGTCTGCATGAAGTTCTTGCACAAGCCACCGCCTTTTGATTCGGGCTGGCCGGGGAGCTTTTTCACAGAACACTTCCTTGAAAGCAAGCCATCGATCCCATCATGTTTCAAAGGCCACCATCATACCTGTACCGAAGAAAACGCTCCATCCTGCTTCAATGAGTGGCACTGCGGGCTGAACCCGCTGTGAGGGAGAGAGGTGCAGGGAGAGAATGGGTGCAACAATCACTCTACACCACGCATCTCTATGAAATAATGTAGCCTACACTAATCCATATTTTAAATATATTTTAAAAACAATCATGGAAACAATGTCAATAGGCTAGCCAGATATTGTGAGTAGGCCTAATGCAGGAATGGACGTTACAGTTATTCAGTAACTATAACGAATTACTGAAATTTAAATTGTAATGTGTTACCTTTAGACTACTTAGTTTCTTCGGTCTATTGGGTTTCACGTAATTTCAACATACAGCTTTACAGAATAAATATTGTTAACATGTTAGGATCAGCGCCATAGGATTCCCACGGTAGCCAGCATCTGTGACGACACCTGAGCTTACCAAAATGGCGCCCATAGAGTCATAGAACGTACTTCAACATATCCAACGTATTCTCTATAATAATCTATCTTGCTCTGTTCTAGAATCTTTGCTTATCACTGTATGTCCCCGAAAGTGTAACGGACAATGTGAATGTTCTGAACTGCTTACTGCACTCTTGACGTCCCCAGCTAGCACAGTTAAGTTGCGAGTACGTTGCTGCAATGTAACTGAATGACCCAAACTACATTGCCACAACGTCGCATCCAACGTTGCCACAACATGCAAAGTGAAAGGTGACAATTCGTAACTGCAACGTAACTCCCCAACCTCGCCACTCCGTAACCACAACATCAGGTGACGTTGCAGCAATGTGGAGTTGAAAGTTGCCGTTCGTGAACCGTAACGTAAAGTTACCGACGCCACCAGTCCTGTTTAGCAGCGTTGCCACAACATGCAAAGTGAAAGATGACAACCAGTAACCATAAGCGTAACTCCCCCAACGTTGCCAATCCGTATCTGCAACATTGTTGTAGCAACGTGGAATTGAAAGGTGCCATTTCGTGAACCGTAACGTAAAGTTACCCGACGTCGCCAGTCCTTAACAACAACTGCAGGCAACATTGCGGCAACGTCGCAAGTGAAAGGTTTCATTACGTAACCGCAACGTAACTTGCCAATCCGTAACCGCAACAATAATAAAATTATAGGATGTGCCTTAGATGACAACTACCCTTCTTACAGCACTTGTACATAGGCCAATTAATACCTGTAGGCACAGCGAATGCTTTGATCCGGTTGATATTACTGTTACTGTGGGAGAGAGACAACCTATGTAACATCAGATCCCATCTTCATGGTTTTGCTATTAATTGCATACAGTCTATGTATGAACTTACCTTATGTGTGTAGCTGATTTTCAACCATTCAGGCTTATGTCCTCCAACAAGATACACAATGGAATTGTCAGCTGGACTTTTATACTGGGTTAGAACTAGTAGTTTCACATCCACGGTTTCTTTTTAAAAAAAAATAAACTATTCAATTTATTGTTCAAAAAATCAGTAAGACTTGAGCCTAAGCTAAACTGTTTCAACCATATTGTTTCAAAATCAATAACAATAATAGCCTATAAACGAGGCAACTGACTTGCAATGCATGCTGGGAAGCAAACCTCAACATGAAATAAGAGACACCTTAGGCTACATTAGTTCCCCCCTCATTATGAAATACTTTTACAGTTTTTCTCAGTTGCACAAAACACTAAAACCCATTGGCTGAAGAAGGTTCTCAGTTGCCTAAACTCATTTAGCTAATTGTTCAGTCTGTTGTCAATACCTTAAACCATTTCACATGGTAAAACACAATTTGCAGATCCCACTTACACTTTTCAGCAAAACTCTAAACACATTCGCATTCTCAAAACACATTCTGAACTCTAATGCACATGTCATCCATACTGGTAAACACAAGTGACAACAATTACAGTTTTTTTCAATTGCTAAAACACAATTTCTGAAACTTTCTCCATTTTCTTAAAGCATTAAACACAAAACCCTATTTACAAGCACTATTTACAAAACCTCTGACTCCTTGAAAATCAAACTTTCACCTCAAAACAGGAAACATCAAGTAGAAATGACTACTTTGCTTTGCTCTTTGCATTTTTTTGTTCTTCCTCCTCCTTGTACCTCTATTTTTACAGTATCCTGCATCTCACAAACTTGTCCTTTGATTCTTGTTCTTTGTTGATATGAACTTGCACCAGTCAAAATCTATTGAGCAGTCAGTACTGTAAACAAATGGAAAGCACAATGTTCAGGGCCATACGATTTGTTTACAGTATTGTACAGTATACAGCCTACAATGCACTGTACTACAGTGTCCAATAAAAAATCCTCTTTCTTGCCATCCTCCCCTTCCTCCTCATCCCCCACCTTGCATATGCACTCGTCCTCTTACATAGTTTCTTCTATCCATTTTCATTCCCACCTTCAACAACCTGTTTGCTTTCTGAACTGGCGTATATTGGTTTTGTCACATCATTTGAAACAAGTGAAATCAATTTTGAGTGGTTGTGTTTAATCGATGACATGTGTATGTCTATTTCTATTTCATTTTTGCCACTTGTGTTTACCAGAGTGGATACAGTACATGAACATTAGTGCAGAATGTGTTTTGAGAATGAGTGTTTAAAGTTTTTCTAAAAATTGTGTTTTACCATGTGAAATGGTTTAAGGTATTGACAACAGACTGAATAATTAGCTTAATGAGTTCAAGCAACTGAGAACTTTCTTCAGCCAATGGATTTTAGTGTTTTAGCAACTGAGAAAAACTGTAAGTACTCATATATTTTAGATGTTACATGTAATGTACATATACAGTATTTATCACCACATATGTATTGTGCATACATTGTATGTGCATGGTCTCATATATACATATATATTGTAACATATATTGTGCATATATGTTACAATATATATGTACATATATCTTTTACAAATATTACCAATACATTTCCCCATATACATCTGAATACATTATGGTGGATATTTCTAACTAATTTGGGGCAGTCATGGCCTACTGGTCAGGACTTGAAACCGAAGGGTTGCTGGTTCGATCCCCGACCAATAGGTAAAATGCTGACCTGATCACGATGTTGTGGCACCATTCTTCATAGTAGCAAATGGCAACATCATCAGCTGACCAGTTCACAATGTTGTGGCTACATCACTCACAATAGTACATGGCAACGTCATCGGCTGACGTCGCAGGGACGGTTCCCATGACACCAAATGGTAACGTCATCAGCTGACCAGTTCACAACGTTGGGTCAACATCACTCACAGTGGCAACGTCATCGGCTGATGTCGTGGTGACGTTTCCCACAGCATCAAATGGCAACGTCATCAGCAGACCCGTTTACAACGTTGTGGCAACATCACTCCAAATACTACATGGCAACGTAATCGGCTGACATCGCCGGTACATTTCCCACAGCACCAAATGGCAACGTCATCGGCTGACCTAATCACGATGTTGTGGCAACATCACTCCAAATACTACATGGCAACATCATCGGCTGACGTCGCCGTACATTTCCACAGCACCAAATGGCAACGTCATCAGCTGACCTAATCACGATGTTGTGGCAACATCACTCCAAATACTACATGGCAACATCATCGGCTGACGTTGCGGGGACGTTTCCCACGGAACCAAATGGCAACGTCATCAGCTGACCCGTTTACAACGTTGTGGCAACATCACTCCAAATACTACATGTCAACGTCATTGGCCGACGTCGCGGGGACATTTCCTGATACTAAAGCTGACCTGATCATGATGTTGTGGCAACATCACTCACAATACTACATGGCAACATCATAGGCAGACGTCGCGGAAACGTTTCCCATAGCACCAAATGGCAATGTCACAAGCTGACTTAATCACAATGTTGTGGCACCGTTCTTAACGGTACCAAATTGCAACATCATCAGCTGACCATGTCACGACGTCGCTGCAATGTTACTAATGGTACCAAGTGACAACATTGTCTTGCAAAGTATCTGTGATGTTGCAACAACGTAGCCAGAAGGTAATGTCGCGGTGACCAAATGACAACTTTATGGCGAAGTTGCTGCAACGTCATGTGTTAGCTGGGTCAGCTCACAAACTCACTGATTACCTCTGACATTGCCGCGTGGCGTGCACACACTGACATAACACATCACGAGTGCAACGGACAATGTGAACATTGCGGACTATTTGCTGCACTCGTAATATACACGTACACCACATACACTCCTCTGAGTGGTGCTCCAGTCAAAGTGAACATTCTGAGATGCTACCAGCACTTATTCCCACACACTCACCACACTAAATGCACATTTGTGGAAGACCATAGTTATTAAGACATTTTGATTATTATTAGGCATATTTTTGGGTATTTCTGTTCATACTGTGAAGTTGACCTGTGTTAATGGAACCTAACTGTCACTGTGTCTGAATGTGAATTTACCTGCCGTTAGTATAACAATCTACTGGATTCTGACATTGAACGCCTATTAGAGGCAAGGGTAAACATTGTGTTGCATTTGCCTGTAAGCTCACTCATTGATGAGTTATATCTGTCATTTGACGACCAGTTTATTTCAAGGTAACATGATTACAGTTTGTCCAAGGTTTGTGTTACATCTGTTGAGCAGTATGTAGTGGTTCGAATGTGTTGAATTTACTGATTTACTAATTCTGAAGGGTAACAATTTTGAATTCTAATTGTGGGCTCACACTGCAAAAACTGCTTATCTAACAAAATCTAACCAAGTGTTATTAATCTTATATCAAGATAAAAAAAAAAAAAGTTTGACTTATTTTAAGATGTCTCATCCTGAAAACAAGCAAATTTGTCTGCCAGTGCGTTAAAGGGGTGGTTCAGGATTAGGGCTGGGATAAACGATTATTTTTTAAACGATTAATCTAGCGATTATTTTTTCGATGCATCGATCAATCTAACGATTCATTTTTTTCAGTTCGATTTGATTATCTCCCAATTAATTCACTAATAGCAACTTATACATGTTTATTTACATATATGAATGAAAAAACATGAATTGTTAAACATTGTAATATATTTTATATATATATATATATATATATATATATATATATATATATATATATATATATATATATATATATATATATAGTTTATTGCTCTTAAGATTCCAAAATAAAAGACTATAAAAGGCTGCTGATGTGTGGATGCAATCCATAACGTAGTTAGTTCAAATAACGGTTCGTACTTCTCCTTTGGACAAGCACTTTTGAGTCTTGAGGAAAACACTTTTCCATTTACATCGGGATTTTGCAAACATTCATAGTCAATAAAATGAGCCTGAGTAACGAATACAAGCAGCTGCAAATAAGCATGCTAAACTTGACATCCAAACAGTATTCTAACGTTAGCTTTGAAATACTGCTTGATTGCATACTGTAACTTAACTTAGTACATTGAGGAGACTAAACTATGTTACATGTTACGTGTACAATAGTAGGACTACAACATAGAACATCAATGTGTGGTGGCCGGTTTTGATTTCGTGGTGCCCAGCCACAGATTAGTCAACGTATGGAAAACACTGAAGGTGTAAAATTAAAAATATTTAGCAGCACATGTTATGCCTGACGAATCGACGCTCATATTTTGCCTCAACGTATTTTTTGCGTCGACGTCATCGATTACGTCGATGCGTTGTCCCAGCCCTATTCAGGATTTTGGACATAGGACTTCATTTCCAAGTAAGCAAGTGTGATATTTATCAGTGGAGAACGTTTTCAGCACGTTTCATCCAGTCTTTCTAATTGCAGAGTTGGCAGGTGCTAGGCTAGCGCAAGTCAACGGTATGTGTTAGCCTGCCACTAAAAACAGTCTTACCACTCCACAGTACACCCGAGGCAAATTCCAGACAATCGATGTAAATGTCTGTGTTGATAGAATAGTGTATGAAATACAACTACCCTCGCATCACGTTGCAATAGTTATACTTTGTTCCCTGAAGTTGGTAGTAGGCATTTAAACAACTCTGCGGCAGACTGCTACTACTAGGTATCTCCATTGGAGTGCGCTTTACTGTTTACTGTTTACTTTTCGGCACAGTACTACTAACCGGAGCAAGTATAATTCCGCCGCTGCTAAGAAACTAGTCCCTCAAAATGTAATGCGATCGTTGAAATGCAAGGATAGAATAATGTTAGAAATAAAACTATCAACACAGATATTTACATCGATAGTCTGGCGTTATAATTTATTTGCCTCGGGTGTACTGTGGAGTGGTAAGACTGTTTTTAGTGGCAGGCTAACACATACCGTTGACTTGCGCTAGCCTAGCACCTGCGAACTCTGCAATTAGAAGGACTGGATGAAACGTGCTGAAAACGGTCTCCACTGATAAATATCACACTTGCTTACTTGGAAATGAGGTCCTATGTCCAAAATCCTGAACCACCCCTTTAAGCAAATTTGTCCTAAAAACAAGCATATTTGTCTGCCAGTGTGTTAAGCAAATTTGTCTTGATAAGACTCCTTAAAATAAGTCAAAGTCTTCTTAAATTAAGTCAAAATGATCTTTTGAGAGGGCTAGGTAAGTCTTTTCATACTAAAAACAATACCAAATAGATTTTTTTATCTTAATATAAGATTAATAACACTTGCTTAGAATTAATTTTTTGCAGTGCATAACAGTGTTTGATATAGGTTCTGTTCACTGGTGAGAATAGGCTACACAGTGGCAAGTTAGTTTAAATATCCATACTGGTGAGACTAGGCTACACAGTGGCAAGTTAGTTTAAATATCCATACTGGTGAGACTAGGTCAAATGAAAACCGGAGGATTATATGTTAAACCTGAGTGATGAACTGTCATTTTGTTGAATTAAAGCATTTTATTGTTAGAATAAAGTCCAGCAATTGTTTCTTATAGTGGGTTGATTAATGAATACTCTCCAGAGTATGGGCAACTTTTTCTTAGTACTGCTGTGAGTTGGGTAAAGGGAAATAGCTTGGTGTATAATTTAGGTCCAAGTTGAATTGTGTAGTAGGAGTCAGGACGTGATCCTGTATTTCCCTGCCGTCTGGAGACATTAGTATTGAATAGCCTCCCCCTACCATACGGGTACTTACCACCCGTTACAGTAGGCTAAAGTTGAAGGCGCAGTCAGGGATTCCATATGAGATCACGTTTGTTTGTGTTTATGTTTAAAGGATAATTCCGGTATTTAGCACTTTGAGTCCCTTTTCTGGTTTGTTTTGGATGAACTAGAGAGGTGGACACCGACATTTTGAGGATTGGTCCTGTCTCGACTTTTCTGACTCGTTTTGAATTGCCTTTGACTACTACTACAGAGAGGCTGCCTATGGGCATGCACAAACATGTCCTTAAAACAACCCTTAACATTCGTTTTCAAAACTGTGCAACTCACCGAGTGGTTAGTGGTGTTCGTTGATTATTGTTGATATATTTATTTAAAGGACAGTGCACATTATATATATATATACAGTCAATGCTTTCAAGCCCTGTGTTGCTAACATACCTAGGCTGTGAAACTAAGGTCTAGCCTATTGGTGGGTTTAATTGAATTTGAGTAATAGGATACGCAACTATTTATATCTGGAGATAGTTTGTAATTCCTGCAGCGTTCACCAAAATTATAGAAATGATACAAGACACTTATCTCCTATAATCCAAGATAGATTTTCTTTGAGTTTTTGAGTATTTATTTTACCAAATGACATGGAAAACATAATTCATTTCATCCACATCTTCTTATGCACAACAACGCTACTAAGTTAGCTTAAAACCGTGAGAATCAAGCAAGCCTCACGGGCCGTCAAGGCCTTAAAGTGACAGACACTCAATTCGACTTGCACAGCACCAATACAGTGTAATGACATGAAAGAGAAGTATATATAGTTTATACAGTGCTGTGCAAAAGTTAAGACACCCATGCTGAAATTGACAAAAGGGAGGAATAAAAAACATCTTTTACCTTTTGTCTTAATGTCTTAATTTAAAACAAATAGGAAAAATCAAACCTTTAAGGACATCCATTTTTGAATGCATCATGTATCGTAAATAAATAAATGTTATTATATAAATAAATGTCTTAACTTATGCACAGCACTGTTAATTCTAAATAGTAATAGTTTGTACAGTGGCCTGTGATTAAGCTTTATTTTTTGTAATTAATTGTAAATAATAATATTCTGTTGTGCCATTTCATTTTTGTTTCATTTCAAATTCTAATAATAATGTAAGTAATAATTACTAATAATGTAAAAATGAAAAAGGTGAAAGAAAAACATGAATAATCCTGTTCAAGTACTGCAATAATCATGCTTTGTTGTAAATGCTTGTGTTGATAGTTATGTCATAATTTGTAACTCAATCTGTCAATTTCTTTCAACAAAATCCACCAGAAGTCACCATTTAAGGAGTAATTTTTTTCACATTTTTTTTTTTTTTGGGGGGGGGCTTCCTAAGATCAACAGCACCGCTGCTGGAAAAATTTCTAGGGGAAACACTGCAATCCACCTAGCTGCTTGTCCCCTGTATGCACTGTAAAAAAAATGTGGTCTCTGTAGACAGCCCAGGCTCCAAAAACAGCCAAATTTGCAAAGATGTGACTTAAAAATAACCTCTGGTAGCCTATAAGTGGCATCACGCTCTGTCTGCCACTCGTTATCTGTAGCTGATCAAAATTACATAAGCCTACAAGTGGGTACCATTTGGAATTGTCCGGTTTCACGCGTGATTCTCAAGGGACCTCACACGTGAATCACGTGTCTTTTATTTATATTTCCCCAGTTAAGCTGCAAAGTTGTAAGACGTTGTACGTTATAGGCTGTAAAACATTTCACGCAGCTGTGTGAATCACAGAAAGCGTGAATGAAGTGGCCACTTCTAAATGGGACCCACTGTATGCTTTGAGTTAACACTATATGTTTAGCCTATTGAATAACTTGATGATGGAGAAGACAAACCACTTTGTGGAATGATGCGTCATCATATGAAATTTGCAACAATGTGACTCAAAACCAGTCTCTGGTAGCCTATAAGTGACATCACACTCTGTCTGCCACTCCTTACCTTTTCCTGGTTATGCTTTGCATGTGTGGCATTCTGAAATGTCCTTAAATTCAGGGCATTATCGCTCATTTCAATTTGGGACCTTGCAGTCAGAATTGTCATTTATTTATTCAAAGTCTAAAGACAGTCAAAAGTAGCCTATGTCGTTTTGAATAGCCAATGCATACCTGTGTTTGTTGGTGCATTGTTGCATTGTAAATAAATATTTCTTGAGCCGTTAATCAGATCAATCTGATTAACGGCTCAAGAAATATTTATTTATTTATCTCTTGTCTTTCAAGGTACTTATGTAGTGCATGCCTTCTCACCAGCACAGACCTGTCATTCATCAGCCAATCGCCCTGGGGTCGTATTCACAAAGAATTTTAAGGCTAAAAGTAGCTCCTAACTGGCGAATTTAGGAGCAACTCCTAAAAATAATGGGCGTGTCACTCCTAACTTTAGGACTCCTAATTTTATTCACTAAAAGTAATCCACGAAGCATTTTAGACCTAAAAGTAGCACCTAAGTCTGGGACAGCTTAAAATAAGTCGAGAGAACTCCTAACTCACTAAGACCTATTTACAAACCGCTTTTTGTGGCATTTCACGTTGCGATGTTTTGAAATCCTATGCGGCTACAGGAGCTTCCAATTACGAGGAAACAATTCTGCATTGTAGGCATAACTAACTGATGCAATAATGCCACCAACAACAACCAAAACTAGGCTACTCATTGTCAACATGTAAATTAAATGTAACGTTTCATTGTAAATCAAATTAAAATGTTCTCCTCTTTGCAAACGTAGGCATAGGCTATGGTGACAGATTAATTTAATAATGTTAAAGATACTGCATCAATCCGTATGTTTCATTAGGCTACTAGGCTATTTGTTTTGCCTTACTCTTGATTCATTTAGGCTAGGCCTTTTTATTCAGTTATTCATCATCTTCTGTCCTTGTGTAGCGACGATTCTCAGACCTGTCACCTGTCACTCATCATCGTAAGGGAGGTGTTTGGAATCATTCAGCGTTACAATCATCAGCCAATCAAGGTGGTCACTTCAGTCAAGCTCGTGCATGAGTAATGACGTCATCCATAGCAACGAAGACTCACTCTTAGTTTAGGAGTTGTCATTTTTCCTTACTAAGAGTAGGTCTGAAAGGCTTTGTGAATAACTTTTAAGAGAAAACTCCTAGCTAAAATATTTTAGTGTGATTAAGGAGTACTCCTAGTGGTAAGATTAAAAGCTTTTCGATATGGCCCCTGGTCACTGCAAGCAATTTGTATTTAATCTAAAACCCTCCTCTTATCCACTCAACTGTATTCCACCAAGGGTGGTAAAAGAAGCATTTGATAGAGTGGGTCCCTCCATCCTCTCTATTATCAATTCATCACTTATCTCTAGCCAAGTACCAACTCATTTTAAACATGCAATAGTGCAGCCCCTGCTGAAAAAGCCAGAGCTTGATGACACTGACTTAAACAATTATAGACCCATCTCAAAATTGCCCTTTCTTTCTAAAATCCTACAAAAGGTTGTCTTTCAACAACTCCAATCCTTTCCATCAGAGAATGAGATGTTAGACATCTTCCAGTCTGGATTCCGACCTAAACACAGCGCGGAATCTGCTTTGATTGAAGTCACTAACGACTTGTTACTATCAGTCGATGCAAAGAACTGTGCATTACTTATGCTGCTAGATCTTAGCACCGCCTTTGACCCTGTAGATCACGGCATTCTTTTATAGCGCCTTGAGCACTGGGTTGGAATTTCAGGTACCGCACTGAAATGGTTTGCTTCCTTCTTAGAGGGAAGAACCTTTTCAGTTTCTTTCAATGATACTTCATCTTTATCTGCCCCCTTATCTTTATGGTGTTCCACAGGGATCAGTGCTTAGTTGTATTTTATTCTCACTGTACATATTGCCACTCAGTCAAATTATGAAAAAGCACGGTATATCCAATCATTTCCATGCGGATGATACACAACTGTGTAGATGTGGTTCCTCTGGTGCTCTAAACCCATTGCTTGATTGCCTAAAAGAGATTAAACAATGGATGTCCACCAATCTTTTTAAAACTGAATTAATCCAAAACAGAAATTCTATTTTTTTGGTTCACATGAAGCTAGGGTCTTTTGCCAGATATGTAAAACCTTATGCAAGAAATCTTGGCTTTCTACTTGACCCTGATTTTAAATTGGAGAAACAGATTAATGCTGTTGTCAAGTCATCTTTTTACCACCTTAGAATCTTAAGGTAAGCCAAAACTATGTTTTCTTTCAAAGACTTTGAGATATTGATTCATGCCTTTATTTCATCCTGCCTGGACTACTGTAACTGTCTTTAACAGTCCACTCTATCCCGACTTCAGATAGTGCAAAATGCAGCTGCAAGGCTGCTCAAGTCTAAAAAGACACAAACATATTTCTCCAGTTTTGAAATCTCTGCAATGGTTACCAGTGAAATTTAGAGTAGATTACAAAATTCTTCTTTTTGTCTTTAAAGCTTTAAATGGACAAGCTCCCCAATACCTGTGAGTTTGTACACTTTCACTGCCCTCCCAGAACTCTGAGGTCCTCAGATAAACTGCTGCTCTCAGTACCTCAGAGTCATTAAAAAATAAAGGTGACTGTGCTTTTTCAGTAGCTGGGCCCAAGTTGTGGAACAACCTGCCTTTTCACATTAGATCCACACCAACTATTGGTGCTTTTAAAGCCAAGTCAAAACATATGCTATCAATGGCTTTTAAATGAAGTGTGGAATGTAATTATATAGGCTATATACAGTTAAGAACATAATTATTTATACCCCTGGCAAATATTGATGTAATGTTAATTTTCTCTTGACCAATATGTTTGTTCTGACTGAAAATGACACTGCCACATGCCAAAAGGTTGTAAGACAATGTGGTAGAAACATGGAATCAAAACAATTATAGTTATTATCTTTTTTAGCATTTTTTATGAAAAATGGCAAGTCCAAAATTATTCACACCCTTTTTAAATAATCAATGGAAACATTTATATTTGCATTAACAACTCTCAAAATGGTTCTTATAATATCTACCAAGCCTCTCCATGTCTCCACAATGATTGTAGACCACACCTTTTAACAGCAATCCGGGTTTTTAGTCAGGAACGATTATTTGCCATCACGCTGGCCTTGTGCTCACTTTTTTGACGGATTGGATCTGGACTCTGGCTCTGCCACTCTAAAATGTTGATATTGTTCTCAGTTAACCATTTCTTGCCTGGTTTGGCTGTATGTTTTGGATCATTGTGTGGTTTAATGGTCCAATGATGCCCATTAGGGCAGGTCTCTCGGCAGACTGCCTGATCTTTTCCACCAAAAATCTCAATGTAGCCCCTTGTTTTAGTGTTACTGTTTACTTTGAGAAGTTCATCAGGTTCCATTGTCTGAAAAACACCCAAAACTAATACATCGCGTCCACCATTTCCATAACAAGAAAAGCAAGGGTTTCCATGCTTGGGTGCATTTTGTGCAGGTATGAGAGGGGACTTCACTGCCTCATCTATCACAAAACACTAAGGGCTCTATCTTGGCGATCTAAAACTCAGTGCAAAACGTATTGTTATCATGACGCAAAGCGTATTCCTACACTCCGATTTTTCGCCATTCGCATCTCTTTTATTGAACAATGCGCTCAGGGGTGTGGCAATTAACGACCTAAGGTGTCGTCTTGGCACATTATCTAAAAATCTCGGTCTATAGCAAAAGGCGCATATGAAGCACAACTGAAGATGCACTATCACGACATGTAAGCAGCAAGTCCTCTGCAGGAATCAAATGTCCTCAGGTTTTTTATTCAGTCATTTTAATATTATTAGGGTAAGTGTTGCTTTTTTCAGGCTATGTTTTCGATGGTAACCCATTGTCAGTCAATAGTGAAAGTAATTAACTGTGTATAACTGTTGTGTTGTTGACTATGACACCACGGTTAAGTTAATTTCACTTTGCCAATGAGTTCAAATAATAGACGAGTGCAGGCGTGTAGGCTATACTCTACTATAGGTTTTAGTAAAGCGTGGTTTAGTGGAATACCTATTCCATACGGTCTCACCTGCAGGCAGATTTCTTCAAATGCGCAGCTCACTGTCAAAATACCGATGTGCTGTTTGAAACTGCGCTGCTTGCTGTTAAAGGGAATGACAGATGTTTAAAGGATGTTACGCCCAAAACACACCCATGACTGATTAAGAAAAAGAAGAATCGCTTCGTTGCGCCAGGCGTTCGTATGGCAAATAACAACAAACTGTTTGACGGCCCATGGTATTTCTTCTGCCACGACCATCTGGCTGCAAAGTACAAAGTTATTTTTGAGTGGAGCTATGTGCCACTTCAGAAGAAATGTCAGGAATAAAGAAGAAGATAGGCTTTTGGGGCGTGGAAGAAACACATTTTAAGACAGCATAGTAGCGACATTATGACATAGTGGCAGTATAGCTTAGGTAGTGATAAGGTTACCATGATAAAGTTGTTATTAATCAGAATAGGCTGTGTTACATGTAAACCGCAATATGAACGGAATATTCTATTAACAACTCAATATATTCGCAATATTGTCTCATTCTGAATAAGGTCAATACTCGGATGTGAACGTACTCATCTACACAGATACAGCGTTAGCCATCGTTAGCTATCACTGGGTCACTCCCTAAGAGATCTGCCTAATTCACCACTGGTTCTCCTGACACCACAACTCTGCCAGTTCTCTCCCTGGCCCCTATCTTGCCTAGGAAGCTCATAATTATAGGGCTGTGGCCCGTTATAGGCTTGTTCATTTACAATCTCCTCTGAGTCTGTGTCAGGATCCATTACATATCATTGATTGAACTTGACCGGACTCTCCTCTGCTACCTCACTTCCAGTTAGTGGTTTATAGATGCGGAAGTTATTTTCTAAAAGTTTTATCACAAAATTGTGAATATCATATCAATGCTCATTAAATGGTAACTATAACAACCATAGTAAACAAAGTTGTGCAACAAACTGAACAAGTCGGCTTCTTTTTAAACTGAACTGCTTGTTTCCTTTGTGTGCTATAAAGGCATGACTATTGCCTATTGAGATGTAGAGGTTGGCGTCATAAACCATATTGGCAGGAAAGTTCAGAGTGGCACCAGTTTTTTTAACTGGAGTTTGAAAGGACAAACCGGTAAGAAAAAACTATATTGTCGAGAAATTAGGCTGTAGGCAATTAGGCTACTTTACAACGGAATACAAAATAAACTTTGGAAAGACAAAAATTGTTTTCAAAGAGCCTCAATGACCGAATCAGTGCATATACCTATTGTCAGTTGAGTTTATTCATTGCAGCTCTACAAACACAGCCTATGCTATTTTAGCCTAAATCAGCCATGAAGTTGACTGAAAAACGTTACCTAGTTTGAATATTTGCATTAAAAGCACTTATAGAATAGTATCCTAGTTTTTAGATGAACTGCTCGTTACAACAGCGAGCGTAGCTAAAATATTTTTAGCCACCTAAATTGACCAAGCTAGGCTACAGTGCTTTGTCTGAGAAGGTGTAGTAGGCCTAGGCAAATATGAAGCGGAGATGTAAGCCTAATAATAGGCTACCAGGAGTATTTTGAACTTGCATGTTTCATGCATTTAGGGACAAAAAAGACCTTCCTCGACACCAACAGATGTTAACCAACACCCCATCTCTCCACTCTGAGGGTAGCCTGCCCTATTATTCCACAGTATGAGTCAGCTATCAGGCATGAGCCAGTACACAACAAGCAATGTTTGTTGTGAGCACAGCAACAGCAAAATAACTATAACTACAGCAAAATAAAATAACTAGCCTACTGTTTAAGCTTAGCTTTATGTGTTCCATGTGTGTGGCTGCTGTGCTAAACCTGACGACTAGAAAAGGCTAATGTTAGATTACTTTGGTCAGAGTTGTGTCATCACAGACACAAAACATGGCAAACAGATCAATATAGAAACTATTAGATAGTGTTAGAGTATTTGAAATATGCATACTCAAGTCAAGTCAACTTTATAGCGCATTTCATACACAGAGGTCATTCAATGCGTTACATACTGCCATTAATATGTTTCTAATATTAGAAATACATGCATTTAACAGCTAAATGCACTGGGACAAGGTAGCATCCCATCAGGGTTATCACAGCATAGGCTACATAATGCAGGCTAATCGCGTTTCCTCCCCTCGCTGTGCCTTACGCATTGTTTTTGCGTTTCTCTGTCTGCGGATGAGATAAAGTCAGATTTTGTGACTCACGTGTATATTTATCTATAATAATTTATTCTTCATACATTAGTATGTTTTGGTAGTGGGTTAAGTGGTGGGTATTCTCACTGATATTAGGCTGCGAATGGCTGGCTGGCTACTGATCAGAACACAGTTTTTTCTGCCAGTGTGTCAAAATTCTGTTTTTGTGATGTAACCGCTACATCTCTATAATGGTAACTGGGCAGTATAATAGCCTTTGAGTTGTCTGGATATACATAATTAATGGATTGGCACAGGAAACTCCTCTCCGCCGGACGCGTTGTGGAGTTCTTTGCTTCCGCATCGTCTATTAATTCCATATATCAGGACCAGGCTTGGAATTTCACCATTCTGGGGGCAAGGCCACTTGGCCTTCAGTTGGGCATATTTGGTGGGGGGCACAAAGGCCACATGTCAGGGCACCAAGGCAAAAGTTAACTATACAGTAGTAGGCTATAAAAATTATCAAAGTTTTATTTAGCCTATTCACTGCAGTAGACCTGCATCATTGTATGAAACATTACAAAAACATGAAACATGACATATTACATATAACTGTAAATCATCTGATCATCTAATAAAAACAGATATCTAGGCTATATATAAAATTTATTTTATATTTGGCCTGCTATGAAATCATGTATTGAACAATTTAAATTTAAGCACAGCTCAGCTTTAAGAAACTCAAATAGCCTAGATGCATGCTTAGCATTTTATGATCATTAAGGCTACTTTCACAAACTCTTAGTCAGTTGTCCTCTGATTTACAAACATTTATTTTGTATTTGGCCTGTTATGAAATCATGTGGAACAATTTAAACACATTGTAAAACTTAAAGCCCAAATTTGGAGACATCCATGCATGTCGAAATGTACTGCAAATTCAAAACTGGATTACTCTGGAACGTCTAACTGTACAGGGGACTGCTTTACACTTTTGTGTTCGGTAAGGTCTGCTGTTTATTCTGATATGTGGTTTGTCATGTGTTAAAAGAAGGGTTCGTGAAATATTCTACCGAGATGAGTGGGTAGGGAGATCATGGACGCAAAACCTTCAGTAGAATGTATTATTAAATTAAATTATATTATTTACTTTTCTCACGAACCGTTCAACACAGCAATTATCGGCTAACATCATTTAAAAGCTGAGAAAAAGCTCTTTCATATGATACTTGTGATGTCTGTGTGATGAATAGGCTAGTTCGCGAGTAGTTCAACTGAGAAGAATGGGTGAATTTGGACGCACTTTCTTGCGCTGTCACTTTCTCTACTGCGTAAAAGACTAAATTAATTTGCGCTGTGAATGCTAAGATTATTTTGACAGGCCACAGGCTAAATAAAAATCGCTATTAGTAGGACACAAAGCAGAATTTTGAAAGAAGGGGGCACCAAGGCCACCGTGGCCTGTAAACCTATGATTTTCAAAGGGGCTTCACGGCCAACGCAAGGGGCTACGACGGCCATGGCCGTCGTGGCCGCCGTGAAATTCCTACCCTGATCAGGACACTTCGGTGGCCGTTATGCCTTACTTATCTTACTTCTTCTATCGCCTACTCTGGTAGAGTTGTACATACAATGCAAGATATTTAGCCTATTTATTTATAGACAACGTAAGGCGGGAGGTGTGTGTTTTAATTATCGAATGTTCTATCGAACGTATTTTTTATTGATATCAATTACATGTCTATTGTGATACATATCGGTATTGTTTTATCGCCCAGCCCTAGTGGGGACATATTCTCATGTTCAGCAGCATAACTGATGACTGGATTAAAAATACTGGAATCAGGGCCTTGCAAATAAACCTTTACTAAAGCATTTCTTAATTGTGAGTAACCTTTACTTAAATTGAAATTACTAGCAGTTTATTTTTTTTGGACTTATGCCTTTAATGTGATAGGAAGTTGAGAATGACAGGAAGCGAGTGGGAGAGAGTCGGGGTGGGATCCGGAAAGGACCACAGGGCGGGAATCGAACCCGGGTCGCCGGCATACGGTACAGGTGCCCCAGCCCGTTGCGCCACGGCTGGGGCCTACTAGCAGTTTTTACATGGAAATCTGAGGCACATAACTAGTTGCTAGGTTACGGGGACGCTGGCGAGACTGACGCCGCTCCGTCTGGCTTATTTTTGTTTGAGTTTTTCAATTTTTCGCAATTTAATTTTATTTATTTTTTCTAACAAAGTTTGTCACACGCTTAAACTACGTTTCGGCTATCTAATGTTATAATTTTCTTGAATTTTACCCCATCGTGGGTTTTGTTTTTTGAAGGACTAACACCTGACCTGGACTGACTGGGCAATCGTTGCGCTGGTTGCGCTGTGTTCCACTGTCTGCTGTTGAGCTTGAGGCTGTTTTTGGGACTTTGGCTACACGGTGTCTCTCTCCCTCTCCATCCCATCCTGTCAGCGGATTTGACGCCGAGTTTGTTGACCAGCTGCTAGGTTAGTCGGTTGACTAGACCTTCCAGGGAGATTGAGGCTTTGTGCTGTGTTGCCTTAGCTGCTGCGCCTCCACATACAAGACCTACAGTGTCTGTCTCTTGGACATTTGTACTAGCCTACATGGGATTTCTCTACACCGCTGAGCAGCTCCAACAACTTGCCTCCTCAAATGCCAGCACTTCTATCGATGAAGCTGTGCTCCACCTTTGCCAGGCTACGGGGATTCTTCGGAGGAAGCGCTACATGCACAGAGGGTCGCGTCGCTCCTTTACCATCTATCATCAAGCAACGGAGGATGCTATCCCGACTCTCCAGTCCCGGTGTGGCTCTCCTGTGTGGTCCACTCCTGTAGGCAACTCTGCTCCCCGCAAGAAAGTCTTCCATCAACACCTCATCACCATACGGACTATGCCTGTTACCGCTACTGCTGCTGCTACTGCTCCCGTCACTGCTGCCACTGATTCCACCTGTGCGGGCTCTGGTGGAGAGGCTAATCTCTGCCGGGTAAATCTCTCTAACTGCGGCCCCTTCCAAGTAGTGTTAATTTCGTCAGACGAGACGAGAGGAAATATGTTCGTCAACAACCTTTTTTTTCATGACTAAGACGAGACGATGACGAGACGGCAGTAATGTCCTGAAACACTGACTAAGACTATCTTAAGATGCATTATTTTTGACGAAAAAAGACGAGACTAAAATGTTTTGCATGAAATAAAAACTAAGATAAAATCTCTCTTCATTTTCATCTACAAAATGAGAAGACAGAATATCTAGCTGTTACGTTTTCAAAATATTCGAATGAGTTCATACTACAACAGCTTTCCTGTAGGCTAGTCTACGTGCTGTTGCTGCAACCCTGTGGCTGCAACACCTAAACTACATGGAACAAGAACACTGGAGATTTCTGCCAGAGTTAGCAAGCTAACTACCTAAGCTTTATGCCACAATGCTACATACCCAGAAGTTGAAGCTTCTCTCATACAAATTAACATCCCCCAGAATGTCCATACGAAAATGTTCATCATGTAATGTCAACTATTTAACTAGTTAGACTGATGATGCAAAGTTTGCTAGCAAGTAAGCTAATATGGAAAGTTCGCTAGCAAGTTAGCTATGGCTAAGATGGAGAGTCTGTTTGGGGAATGTGTTGTGTTTTACAAGATATCGCCATCTAGCGAGGCGGAGTAAAACATTAATACTTTGGCCTATGACAGTGTTTCTCAAACCTTTTCAGTTTCAGGACCACTTAACTAACCCTATCTAAAAAAGATACAGTTCACTTCAACTTCAACAGTAGCCTATAGTTAGTCTACACAATAGGCCTACTGAACTACCTTGCTTATTGTCTTTGCACTTTGCTTATTGTGTGGATTCATACTGTATGATTTAAACTGGCATATCTTAGTTGCAGAACTGTTTTTACATACAAGTTGGTTCAATATTGCAAACAACTCATCTATATTATATTTTACCATGTCTGCTCGCGGACTACTTGGGATACCTTGCGGACCACCAGTGATCCCCGGACCACACTTTGAGAAACACTGGTCTACGAATATGACAGTGGTCCAGTCAAATCTTTTACTGTCTATGGTCAAATCCCAGCCGAGCTATAACTGTAGCTCGACTTACCTGTGCATGTAAACATACTGACTGACAAAAAATCCGAATGAGTAATTATAACAGACGAGTAGCCCTGTGGACACACAATATTGTTGGAAAATTGAGATGTGTGAAACACTATTTGACTCAAATGGTAATCAGAAATAATTTGTTACAAAAAAAAGACTAAAATGTGTTGACTAAAACTGACTAAGACTAAGATACCTTTAGTTTTCTTTTGACTAAAACTAGACTAAAATGACGAGACTTTTAATCAACTAAAACTTGACTAACAAAAATGATATTTGAATGACTAAATATGACAAAGACTAAAAAGGACATTTCGTCACAAGACTAAGACTAAGACTAAATTAAAAATAGGTGACAAAATTAACACTACTTCCAAGAACGTCATGAACAGGACTTTTCTTTGGTTAAGTTTGCTGTCTTAAATGCTCGCTCTGTTTCCAACAAAGCATTTATTCTGAATGACCGTTTTACGTCCCACCATCTAGACTTTCTGTTTATCACCGAGTCTTGGCTCTCTGGTGATGACATCATTGCACTTGGTGACCTTTGCCCTGCTCACTGTAGTTTTTTAAACTCACCTAGGGTCTCTGGTCGTGGTGGTGGTCTTATTACAGTGTTTAAGAACAGTTTTAAATGTAGAATTGTACCAACTGATCTGTTTTCTACTTTTGAACTACAGCTGTTTAAGATCAATGCATCTGTACTTTGTGCCTTAGTCTACCGTCCACCAAAAATTAATTGTAATTTCATTCAAGAATTTGCTGAACTTCTATCTTTTATGGCCTCTCGTGCTGATAAGTTATTAATCTTGGGGGACTTTAACATCCACATATGCTGCCCATCTAAACCTTTGGTCAATGAGTTTTTAGGCCGTGTGGACTCTTTTAACCTTGTGCAGTCAGTTATGGCCCCAACACATCAGAAGGGTCACACACTAGACCTAGTGTTGTCCTCTGGTTTCTCAGTTTCCAATGTTAAAATAGTTGATACTGGTGTGTCTGACCATTTTATGATTTTATTTGAATCTTCACTGTTTTGTCAACCCCCCCTCCACCCCCCTCATCCTACTCCCTTGTCAGGGCTATTAATTCCACCACAGCCTCACAGTTCACTAATACTTTTATGCTCTCTCTTTCACCTGCTGTCTTAGATTCTCTTTCCACCTGCACCGACACTGAGGATCTACTTACTCTTTTTAATACATCTTGCCTTGCCACTCTTGATTCTGTAGCTCCTTTAAAACAAAAGCGGTGTAAATCCAATAGGTCAACTACTCCTTGGCTAAATTCCACTACCTGTTCGCTCAGAAAGGCTTGTAGGAAAGCAGAGCGAAAATGGAAAAAAGATAAACTTCAGGTCTCCTATGATATATTTAGAGATTCTCTTAAGGCTTATCAAATCACTGTCAAAGCAGCAAAGGCAGCTTTCTATGCTGAGCTTATTCACAAAAATGCTCACACACCAAAAGTGTTGTTTAACACAATTAATAAAATCATAAATCCTCCTACTACAATGTCCTCTCTTCCTGCTACAACAGAAACCTGTGAGATGTTTCTCAATTTCTTTATTGACAAAATTGACAACATAAAGTCTCATATCACACCCTCAATTTCTGATCCTGCTTTGTATCAGTCTGTAGTTTGCCGCCTCCAACAATTCCAACCAGTCTCTTCCTCACAGTTGTCAGACTTGGTCTCTCATATGAAGCCCTCTTCTTGCCACTCTGATATTCTTCCATCTCACCTTTTCAAAGACGCTTTTGCGGCTATTTGCGGCTTTTGCGGCTATTTGCCCTTTTATCTTGAGCATCATTAATAGCTCCCTGGCTAATGGAGTAGTACCCTCTGACTTTAAACACGCTATTGTGCAACCTCTCCTGAAAAAACCTTCCCTTGATCCCATTGATTTGAAAAATTATAGGCCCATTTCTAAACTGCCCTTTCTCTCTAAGATCTTAGAAAAAGTTGTTCTGTCACAAGTCTCTTCCTATTTAAACACCTCTAATATCCTTGACAAGTTTCAATCTGGTTTTAGACCACTTCATAGTACAGAGTCTGCCTTACTTAAGGTCCATAATGATCTATTGCTCTCTGTTGACTCTGGCTCTTGTGCCCTATTGGTCCTGTTAGATCTTAGTGCTGCTTTTGACACCATTGACCACAAGATCCTTTTAAAACACCTGGGTGTTGAAGTTGGTCTGCAAGGCACTGTATTACATTGGTTCAGATCTTACTTAACTGATAGATCTTTTTCAGTGCATTTAGGCAATACTTCTTCGTCATCTGCTCCCATTAAGTGTGGTGTCCCCCAGGGTTCTATTTTAGGGCCTCTATTATTTTCTTTATACATGCTTCCCCTGGGCTCCATTTTCAATCAATTCAATATTCGTTATCACTGCTACGCAGATGATACCCAATTTTATATACCGGTGGCCCCTGAAAATTCCTGCTCATTGACAAACCTTTTTCTTTGTCTTAATGACATTAAGAAGTGGATGGCTAACAACTTTTTACAGCTAAATGACAGCAAAACTGAAGTAATCATTTTTGGACCACCAAATTCTGTCAACAATGTAAGCAAGTCTCTTGGCCCTCTGTCTGTTAACCATCACAGTGTGGTCAATAACCTAGGTGTTTTCCTAAACTCTTCTCTGACTTTTAATAAGCAATTCAACAGCGTTGTCAAGGGAAGTTTTTACCAACTTAGGACAATAGCAAAGCTCAAGTCTTCTCTCTCCTACAGTGATTTAGAAATCCTTATACATGCCTTTATTTCCTCTAGGCTTGATTATTGCAACTCACTGTATGTAGGTGTAACTAAATCTACTCTAAACAGACTCCAGCTGGTCCAAAATGCTGCAGCCAGATTACTGACTGGATCTAAGAAACGTGACCACATTTCACCTGTGTTGGCTAAACTGCACTGGCTTCCTGTGGAACAAAGAATTAATTTTAAAATTCTTCTGTTTGTTTTCAAAGCTTTACATGGTTTAGCACCTCAGTATTTATGTGATCTTTTAATTCCTTACTGTCCTCCTAGACCTCTTCGATCATCTTCCCAGTGTCTTCTTTGTGTTCCTTCTGCCTCTCTTAAATCCAAAGGTGACAGAGCTTTCTCTGTCTATGCTCCCCAGCTTTGGAATAGCCTTCCTGATGTTGAGGTGAAATCCTGCCCCACTATTAGTAGTTTTAAATCCAACCTAAAGACCTACCTCTTCTCCCTAGCTTTTAACACTCCCTGACTCCCTCACCTCTCCCTTTTTTTTAATATGTTTATATGTATGTATTTGTATTATTATTATTATTATTATTTTTATTATTATTATTATTTATTTTTTTATTATTATTATTATTATTATTATTTTATGTAAAGCACTTTGGTGCAATGCTATTGCTTTGAAATGTGCTATATAAATAAATTTGACTTGACTTGACTATAACAAATGAAAAGATATCCCTAGCATGGTTTGTGGGTGCTTTGGACCTTGTAAAGTGTATAATTTGTAAAGTGTAAAAATAATCTTTTCATCACCCATCCATCCATTTTACCACAGCACTGGACTGGAGCCAATTTCATCCTTCAACAATGTAGTGACCCAAGGCATTGCTCCAAATTATGTAAGATCTATCTAAGGAAGAAGCAGCGAACCTGCAAAGTTTGTAATAGTACAATAGTTTATACTGTATGTGCTTAAAAGAAGTGAGGCTGTATCCAAAGTCTGTTCCTTCAAAAAAAAACAAAAGAACATGATTCTTGTTTCAGAATGTGGTCCTGGCTTTCACATTACATTTCAAAAGCTGACCACAACATATTTTCCAGAATAATGCTACATGGGCACAGCAATGCTGCCACTACATTTTTAACATGGATATTTCAAGTTGTTCCAACTCTTACCAGAGTTTATTTCTATTCTGAGATCTTATTGGAAACCATTTTAATAGAATAAGAGTCAAATGCAAGATGTAAAACAGCTTTTCAAAAAAACATATAGTTTAACTAGTTTTGCATAACTGTTTAAACAAATGGTTTGTCATGGGCTGGCATATTCCCATTCAGGTATAGGACAATAAAAAGCTTTTGCTGAGTTTTAAAAACAACCATGGACACGTGAGGGACGGATAACTGGTATGAGTCTTCCAAACGTTTGGGTTTTAATTACAAGCTGCAGCACCCTCCCCCCAACACCACAGTTAAAGGCTTACAAGACACAAAATGCAGTGGTCCTGTTTTAGTTTTTATACTTGTTTTGTTACTTCTTCATGTATGAACACTACATCAGTGTAATTACAGAAAGAGAAGTGTGGCTCAACTCCAAAACCATTTTTAGAAATCCAGTATGATTACACAGGGTTTTTTTTTTTTTTTTTTTTTTTTCAAGAAAACAAGATGCACCCTGGAGAGCATGACAATGTGATTTAGTAGACATTGTGCAGAGCAGAGTGTGGTAGGGTGTTAAGTTTCTCTGCATATTTACAGACTAAGCACCTCTGCTCAAGTCCCTTTCCCCTCTAATGTTAGGCTACATTTCTTTGACATTCTGAAAAACAAGCCAAGTGGTCATTTTTATCACTTACAATTTGCTCTTTCTCCTCCAATGCCTTTGTTTTTTCATGGTGTAGTTCTTCTTCAAGTTCTGCAATCTGAAAGGGAGACACAAGTGACAAAAAAAAACGACCATAACCACAGGAACGATTTAATATCCTTATCGCAAAAGCTGACATTGGTAAGTGATTAAGGTGATAGCCAAACCTGAAATAAGTTAAATGTGGCTTGATGCACTAAGACAATAAGCCAATCCCATATTTGTTTCACATGCCTCTTTTTCTCTGCTTTTGTGGGAACTGACCTTGTATTGGTGTCATCACATACCTCTAATACCCTCACATTTTTTTTTTTATGTCTGATGTGTCTGACTGCATTGCCCATCATTTAGTCCTAAAGATAGCAACAGCGGGCCTACCCATATTGACCCAAGTCTATTAAGCAATTATAAAGTTTTATATCTGATTTTTTACAAAACCTTGATTTATCTTGATTTTACCCCTGGATCATAATTTTTGCTATTCTAATAATTCTGCACTATGGGCTAGACCAGTGTTTCCCAAACTTTTTTTTCTGGGGACCCACTTTTTAAAAATGACAAACCATCGCGACCCATTTCACTTCAGATCTAACATGCAACCATATTGTTTTAGGCCACAGGTTCTCAAACTTTTCTTGGGGGTATTCTTGCATGCTACGCAGTCGTCACTCTTCAGCATAGTAAGCTGTATTTCTAAAGAGTGATGTTGTAGGCTACGTTGCGTTGCAGACAAATGGATCCATAACACCGTCAATTCCTATGTAAACATAGCAAGTAACTCAAGTCGTTATATTGTTGCCTATTTGTGGAGGTTTCTTGTGCAATTCTTGTTGAGGTTTCTTGTGTAAACCTAGTTGAGGTTTCGTATAATTATTTATTTTGCTTTTTTATATGTGATTGTTATGACTATGTGAAGCACATTGGGCTACCTTTCTGTGTATGAAATGGGCTATATCAATAAAACCTGACTTGACTTGACTTGACTTCTTTATTTGGAAAGTTGAATCCGAATTTTCCTCTGGAGTTAAACGTTTGTTTGTAGGCCATATACCAAGGCCGTGTATTGATGTTGTGACAAGCTATGTTGTAAGAATGTGAAATGAATAAATATCAGAACGAGGCTTTTGCGTAATAGTCAAAAGATAATGCGCCTTTACTTTGCCTCCAGTATAGAGTTTGCGAGGTGGAAAACAAGAGGAAATAATTTAAATACATTTTAATCCATTTAAATTGTAGCCTAATAATGCACTGTTGAGCGCTTTAAATCCGAAATAATAAGGAATGTGAGGAGGTTGCTATTAACTTTAAAGAGTGCATCTACAATCAAAACTATCTACAGCCTTTGACGCAAATTGAATAGCCATGTCCGCATACGGATGTCTGCTTTAGGCCTAGTCCACACGTACCAAACCGATCTTTTTTTCCTCCGTCTTTCCTGGAACCGTATCAAGAATATTTATGTCCAAACGGATCCATCTCAACACGACTCAACCGTTACTTCATACCCCAGGCCTATAGGTGGCACTGTTTCTTTACAGAAATTGACCAAAACTTGCGCTTTACAAACAGACAGAATAGGCTACGGATTGAAGTGGCTAGTGCAAGGAAACCAGAATTGTTTGTGTGGACTGATGGTGAACTGTCAACTGTAGTCAACTGTAAAACTAATCAACTTTATTTTACGGTTTGTGAAGGGTGCAGTCCCGTCCATTTGGCTAACGCAGGTAGGCCTACTAATCACCTTTACTTTCTTTGGTTGTAGGATAGTCCGTGATTCACATTAGTTTTGGCTATCACCGCGAATTAGGCTACTAAACGCAAGGCTTACCCAAGTTCTAGGCTATTCTGTCGCCGCGATTTATAATATTGCTATAAAACCTTCGTTAGTAACATTCAATATGTTTGCCTGCATCAAATCGAGCATTTGCATTCAGTGTGCTACCATCGGCTTAACGTGAGTTCTAAAGCGTCTTTGTATGCTTATATCTGATTTCACTTTCGACTGTGAATGCATGTAGGCCTATATATGTTGTAAGACATGTAAAATAAATGAATGACACTGGCACTAACGCACAAATTAATGTAGCCTAAACTTACACCAAGACTTTCCAAATAACTTAAGTTCTCTCTGACAGTAGCTAGAATGCATAAAAAACACCACGGGAAAAACAGTGTTCAGTCCACCAAGTCATCAGCTACAAGAAAGCACCAGTTGTGATATTTATCTGACGGAGTGTGTCGTAGGTAATGTCATGTATGAAAATTAGTATTGTTAGGCAATACTATAAGTGCAAGTCCAGGGCAGCTGAGGTGTGGCGATGACATCATCGATACGCAAGCAGGATGTGCGGTTTCGCTGTCTAAACGAATTCAAACGGGCTACAGTTTCAGATTTTTCCACTCTGGGACCAGGTTTCAGAAAAGTGCGGTTTCGGGCAGTGCGTACAGAATTCGTTTGGACGCTCAGCCAAGACGAAGCAAAACCTCTGCGTTTAACCTAAAAAGCGTCTCCGTGTGGACAGGCCCTTAGTTGACTAGATTTTAATCGGTCAAGTTGAAGAGCTGATTAGGCTGATGTCCCTTGCATTTTGCAACTGCGAGGTCCGCACAGAAATGTTTCATTTTGCGAATGAGATGTCCACGCTGTCCCCTGTGCGACGTGTTCGCCCCCAGTTTCAGAGCTATTCTAAATGCAAAATTGCACAGAGGGCCGTGACTGTGGTAAACTATCCTAATAGAAAACTGATAGCTTTCCTGGCTAAATGTAAATGGTATAAATTAGGCCTATTAGACAACATAAATTGTGCTGACGACCCAAATAAAATCTCCTGCGACCCACCCGTGGGTCGCGACCCAGTCTTTGGGAAACACTGGGCTAGACGTACTAACACATTTGTGCCAACTTCAGGTGTAATTTCATAAAAACATGGCATAGTATGTACAAACAGGCCACACTTTGGTAAAACCGCAGACTGCCTGTCGCAGGAGCAGAGAATGGCAAGTTGCGCTTTTCTGTATAATACAGTATGCATTTATGGGAGGGTCATGGGACAAGTGGGTGTTTCACGTAAAAAGATGGAGAGAAGCATAAAATGTGCCTAATTATGTATTCCCAATGTTTCCCAAACATTGACTTTTTTGTGGCGGCCCACCACAATATCAACATTGACCACCACACAATGCTTTTCCAGGTTGTACTAAATTGTGCTTAAATCTGGTTAGCATCATAACCACGCTGCACTAATTTGCTAAAAACTGTTGCATTCAAGCTAATTCTGCAAACCTACCACCACAAATAGAATTCAATTCTGTGGGGAACACTGATTCCCCTGTATGTACGAAATTTTGGGGTGAAATATTTCCACCCTTTAAAAGCAGGCATAATCCAAATTGTGATTAAATGCATCAGTCAGAGAAATGTTCAAAGACAACAGAATTGGTATTCAAAACATCAGTTTTGCTTCTTTGTACTAAGTCCTATGTCAAAAGCAACCTTAACTTTCATTAGCCTTTCTAATGTCTTACTTTCACTTTTATGTCATCAACTCTCCTACCTGCTAGATTTGGCTATTAAAACTGGCATAGCCTACAGTACGTGCACAATTGACCGTTCGCAAAACCCCGCCCATCGAACGCAGATGAGCCAATGGCAGTCCAGTAGCTCCGTGCAGGCAGACATGGGCCGTCAACTTCACCGTACGGCTCCATAGAAATGTATTGGGAGCCTTGATATTTGTCCGGTTTTATGGGATTTTATAGTGATATGAGTTGAAAAGGACAGTCAAATGACATATGTGGGATTAACACAACACCGATACACAGAAAAATGCCTTTCAATCTTGATTACGTTTTCTGTAATTATGTTAATTTAGATTAAATGCAGCTCACAACATCAAATAAAATTGACCAATAAAAACTTAGCTAAAACAAACACAAATCTTTGACCAGGCAGAGTTCGATGCAAAAACGATCACAGAGAGATAGAGAGACACAGAACACACACAAAGAATGACTTTGGTAGGACATTGGTCAACCACCAACACCACCCACACACACACACACCCTATAACCCCCCCCTGCCCCAACACACACACACCCCATTACACCCCACACACTCACACACCATACCCCCCAAATGTGCATACACCCCACATATCCACGCACACCATTACTCCTCCCCACACACACACACACACCAATTCATCACCCTGCCCACCACCCACACACACAACATACCCCTCCCCACCCACACACACAACATACCCCTCCCCACCCACACACACAACATGCCCCTCCCCACCCACACACACAACATACCCCTCCCCACCCACACACGAAGCTATGGAACTCACTTCCAAATGACATCAGGCAGTGTGAATCCACTGCCCAGTTTAAAAAGGAACTGAAAACCTATCTCTTCAGACTAGCCTATGGACTATGATATGGCATGAGTCAATGACATGATGTCTAGAATTTCTGTCCAACAGGATTTTTATAAATCAGCAAGTTTATAAAAGGTTTGAATGTCTGAAGACACACCATGTGGGATCACTCCCATATTTGTAACGACTTTAACTTTTCAAAAATCATTAGGTATTTATTAAGCTTATGTGTTGCAACCGTCCGGCCATGACTGCTGTTTGGGAAACTTTAGAATTACACCATCAACAAACTACCATTTTGGGACTTGTTACCACAAGTTTAAACTTATTTAAATATCTTGAGTTACATCATAAACTAGTTTGCCAGGCACCCATTGGAGCAACAAACAAGTTTATAATTCTCTCTCATATCGCCAAATTTGGACGTCATGTGGTATGACCTCAAAAATACAATGAATATATATTTTTTGATTACAAATAAAATAGTGACCTTTTAGAGGAATCAAGTTTGTTTTGTGTAGGTGGTCAATTCTGTGCCTGTAAATTTGACCATGCGATGCAACCAAACATCATGTGGTGCGAATATTACAAAATGCATTTTGTTTGTGGTTTTACATTTAATTTACACTTTATGTCTACACACTTTATTTTAGTGTTATATGGAATCATTTTTTAAATTGAGTGATTTCTTCAAATATTTCAGAAACGACTATTTACATTTACATTTACGTTGGTATATTTACATGCCAAAAATGTAAACTTTTTAATTTTACATGTAAGTTTACTTAAACTGTGCATGTTAATACAGGATTTTATTACCATTATTGGGGGCCAAGCAGCGAAGCTGCGTAGGCACCCATTGTGTTTGTATGTTTTCTTCCCTATTATTATTCCGCCATGGGAGTCTATTGCAGCCTATAAAACCGTCTGGTAAAAAGTTCTGAATTTGGCATGCTGATTGGGGACAGGCCCATAATTAATTTCACCCAGTTTGATGTTGGCACCTCGAATGCTCTAGTACCACCAACTGGTCAAAGTTGGAAGTGAGTTCACACACATAACTTTTGACTCATTGGCCCGATTTTCAAAAAAGAAGTATCGTTGGAATCCTTAGACCAAGTCGAGTTCAACGCACCTTATGTCGTCAATATCGGTCATGATGATTTTTCCGCCATATTGGATTTTATCAAAAGTGAAACAATTTTCTCACAGGTCACAAATATTGTCCGATCGACACAAAACTTGACACACATGATTTTCAGACCAAGCCTTAAAAAAGTCATGCTTTTTGTAGCAATATCTAAAAGCAATCGCCCGTATCAGCCAATCGAAATTGGTGGTGAAGCCGCCAAACAGGAAGTGAGCTCATATCTCAGCAACCCTTGCATCAAAACTTATCTTACCTAGCGTTCATGGGCTTCGGAAAAACCTTTTTCCCAGTGAAAACATCATCATTCCGCGTCATTCACGTCACGTAATGTGTGAGTCAGAGGTCGGAAACTGGGGCTAGATTTTGCTAACAGAGTTGCCCAGTTAGGGGCTCGTCATTACTTTTGTCGTCACGTTGTAGTTTGTTTGTAGTCCATGTGGCCTTTCATGTCCAATAGTTTTAATGTAAACTTGGGAATTTGCCGTTTTTGTCACTTTCTATCTTTCACAAGCGTCTTACACCATATTTTAAGCAAATACAGTTGTTTATTTAGGATTAGTGAGTGTATGGTTTTATAATGTAGAAAAAGGTGCACACATCTAAATGTTAAAAAAGTAGGTGCTGGACTCAAAAAGTGACAATAAAAATTACATTATCCATCCATTATCCATCCATTATAAATCCATTATTTTTTTTCCTTTTTATTCACCACATGTGACGTTTCGGGACACACTGCCCTTCCTCAGACAAAATGACATAAGCCTAACAGCTGTTTTAAGTTAAGGCTGATTATTGTTAAGCTTATTGAATAACTTCCTGATTCTGAAGACAAGCCATTTTGTGGAATGATGCATCATCGTTTGAAATTTGCAACGATGTGATTCAATCTCTGGTAGGCCTATAAGTGACATCACGCTCTGTCTGCCACTTGTTGTCTGTAGCTGATCAAAATGGCATAGCCTAAGCCTAAAGCTTTAATGTAAGGCTATGTTTAACCAATTTGGGCTTCTTTTACCGATATATTTAACGATATGTTTTGCATTACTTATCCAAACAACGGCAAACTTGGCATTGCACTTACTCGTGCCCGTAGCAAGACATCTGTCAAGTTTGAAATCAATCGGACCAACGGTCGAGAGATATGCGAATAACAGACACACACACAGACAGACACACAGACACACACACAGACAGACAGAAGTTCCTGCAATTTAGATAGATAACTAAAAATGTCATTATCAAGGTGATAAACTATGTAAATGCTTTGTGTGGGAAGCGAACCTGAGAACACGCACGAATATGCCTTTACTATGCCATCTCGCTATGCGTTGGATTCCTAGAACCACACACGTCAAGTTAAAACATTTTAAGTTGCATAATTTTCATAAATTCTTTGGAACTAGTGAATATGTAAATCAATGCTTGGTGACACTGTCGGAAAAAAGTTTCTACTTCTATTGTTGAAGTTGTAGGCTACAGGTGATGAAAGCACGGGTTGACGGAAACATCTCTTTGGACTCGTTTTCCGACTGATGGGTTTTTTTTTGCAACACAACTTGATTAAGCTTGAAAGTTAACCTGCTACTAACCAGGTTAGCTCTGTGGCATAAATTCCCATGGTTACCAAGCTGGGATTCACGCAATCCACACTAATGGAACGGAACTCTCACTAAAATTAGCAAGACTTATTGAAATAAGCCAGGTTTGGCCTTTAGCGAGGTTGATGGAATACCCCTCTGGTAATACTGCAGGAGGTCCTTAGGCCTTGATACAGGCCAACTTGTCAATGTAATTGATCTGGGGCCGTATTCACAAAGAATTTTAAGGATAAAAGTAGCTCCTAACTGGTGAATTTAGGAGCAACTCCTAAAAATAATGGGCGTGTCACCCCTAACTTTAGGACTCCTAATTTTTTTCACTAAAAGTAATTCACAAAGCATTTTAGACCTAAAAGTAGCACCTAAGTCTGGGACAGCTTAAAAGAAGTCGAGAGGACTCCTAACTCACTAAGACCTATCCACAAACCCTTTTTGTGGCATTTCACGTTGCGATGTTTTAAAATGCGTATGCAGCTACAGGAGCTTCCAATCGCGAGGGAACAATTTTGCATTGTAGGCATAAAATGGATGCAATAACGCCACCAACAACAACCAAAACTACTCATTGTCAACATTTAAATTAAATGTAACGTTTCATTGTGAATCAAATTAAAATGTTCTCCTCTTTGCAAACGTAGGCATAGGCTATGGTGACAGGTTAATTTAATAATGTTGCAAAGATACTGCATCAATCCACATGTTCCATTAGGCTATAGGCTATTTGTTTTGCCTTACTCTTTATTCATTTAGGCTAGGGCTTTTTATTCAGTTCAGTTTATTCATCATCTTCCGTCCTTCGCACTACTTGTGTAGCGCACGCATTCTCAGACCTGTCACCTGTCACTCATCATCGTAAGGGAGGTGTTTGGAATTCCCGCGTTACAATCATCAGCCAATCAAGGTGGTCACTTCAGTCAAGCTCGTGCATGAGTAATGACGTCATACATAGCAACGAAGACTCACTCTTAGTTTAGGAGTTGTCATTTTTCCTTACTAAGAGTAAGTAAATTAGTAAGTAAGTAAGTAAATTTAATTTATAGAGCACATTTAAAACAGTTTCCACTGACCACTGTCTACTGAAGTGCTGTACAGAGGATATGGCTAAAAATAGAAAATAAAAGCAAATCAGAACAAGCAAAATATAAAAGGCAAGCACAGAGAAAGTAAGCAAGACAAATACAGAAATACAATAGACAAATAGAGAGCCCTAAACAAATAAATAGCAACAGTACAGAAGACACTTGAATATGAAGAAGAGAGGAGAGAGATGGACAGCTAGGAAGCAGGGAAGGCCAAGGAGTAAAGGTGGGTCTTTAGTCTTGATTTAAAAGTGGTGATGGAGGGAGACAGTCTAACATCTGGGGGCAGAAAATTCCACAGACGTGGGGCTGCTACCGCAAAAGCTCTATCGCCTCTTTGCTTGAGGCGGGTGCGGGCCACAGAGAGAAGACCCTTGTCGGCAGATCTAAGGAACCTGGATGCTAAGAGGAGATGGAGGAGGTCTGAAATATATGAGGGAGCCAACCTATGCAGTGCCTTATAAACAATCAGAAGGACTTTGAAGTGGACCCTAAAGCTAATGGGGAGCCAGTGTAAGGAGGCCAGTACAGGGGTGATGTGTTGGTATTTCTTGGTGCCAGTAAGCAACCTAGCAGCTGCATTTTGTACCAATTGCAGACGAGAAAGTTGGGACTGGGGGAGACCAAGATGGAGGGGAGTTGCAATAATCTAACCGGGATGTAACAAATGCATGAATTACTGTTTCTAAGTCCTTGGGAGACAAAGAGGGTTTGAGATGGGAAATAATTCTCAGCTGATGGAAGCTACTCTTGATAACAGAGCTAATCTGCCTTTTAAAACAGAGCTCTGAATCAAGGATGACACCTAGATTTTTGGCATGTGGCTTGACAAAAGAGGAGAGGTGGGCTAATTTTCCTTCAATCAGGGGTTTAGCTTTAGAAGGACCAAAAATTATTACCTCTGTCTTATCATCATTTAGCTGAAGGAAGTTATTATTCATCCAGCACTTAATATCCTGGAGACAATCCAGAAGAGGCTGAATGGAGTTATCAGATTTTAAGGGCAGGTATAGCTGGGTGTAATCAACATAGAAGTGAAAAGAGATGTCATATCGGCGGATGATGTCACCAAGGGGGAGCATATAAACAGAACAGCAAAGGGCCCAAAATGGAGCCTTGCGGGACCCCATAGGAAACAGGAGCTGAGGAGGAAGAGGAGCAACCAAGGGATACTGAGAAGGTTCTGTGTCTGAGGTAGGAGCTGAACCAAAGTAGTGCTGTCCCCTTTATGCCTACCCAGTCCTCAAGACGGGTAAGGAGGGTGTTGTGGTCCACAGTATCAAACGCTGCGCTGAGGTCCAATAGAACCAGGATTGCATTTTGACCTGAATCTAGAGTGAGAAGCAGATCATTGGTGACTAGGGCTGGGCAATATGGCTGAAAACTGTAGAACGATATAAGTATTTCATATCAGTCGATATCGATAATTATTGATTTTTTTTAATCTATTTCAGATAAGGACCAGAAGGGTAAAAAAAATCTAATTAAACACTTATTTTAAACTTAACCTTCCTCTGATTTGAATCACCTCAGTTATCAATCAAAGCAAACAGGGAAAAGAAATAGCAACACAACCATAAAAAACACTCAAATAAATAAATGTGCACATAAGTCTGAATGAAAAGCAGCACTGGTTGAAGCCTGGAAATATTGTAAACAAAGTAGCTTAATTTGCTAGTTTATCATAGTCTACTGGTTAGACTGTTCAGTTTCCCCACGTGTTTAAGTTTCAAATGAATGCTTTTTCTCCTTGGGACAGGCCCTTTGAGTCTTGGAAAATACGTTTCCATTTGCATTGGGATTGAAATGATTAGAACTTAGCAGTCAATTTGAATGCAACAGTTTTTAACAAATTCGTGCAGCGTGTTAATGATGCTAACCGGATTTAATAGCAATTTAGCCAGTCGTCTTGCACGATTGTGAATGTTTGGATTACAAGCTGAGGAGGGATGCGTCTGTTGAGAGGGAGAGAGAGAGAGTGCACGGGGCAAGGACTCATTGAGAGTCTGTGTTGAGGTAGGCCTACTTCTATCGCCTACTCTGGTAGAGTTGCACATACTAGCTACAATGCCAGATATATTTAGCCTATTCATTTATGGACAACGTAAGGCGGGAGGTGTGTTTTTAATTAGGCTATTGAATGTTCTATCGAACGTATTTTTTATTGATATCGATTACATGTCTATTGCGATACATCGTTTTATCGCCCAGCCCTATTGGTGACTTTTAGCAGAGCCGATTCAGTACTGTGGAGTGTTCTAAAACCTGACTGGAAGGGCTCAAGGATGTTATGCTCAGTCAGGAAGGGAAGCAACTGGGCCAGCACTACTTTCTCCAGTACCTTGGAAAGGAAAGGGAGTTTAGAGATGGGGTGGTAATTATTCAAAGAATTTGCATCCAGGTTGGGCTTTTTAAGCAGGGGTTGGACCACCGCATGCTTAAAGCAGGCAGGGACAGCACCAGATGTCAAACAGGAGTTGATAACTAGCTGTATGGAAGGGCCCAACACATCAAAGGCATCTTTCAAGATAGGAGAGGGGACAACATCACCAGGGGAAGATGTGGGTTTCATACAGAGGACTATGTCCTTGAGATCTGCTAGCGATACATCAGCAAAGTGACTGAAAGTAAATAAAGGGCCTGAAGACACCTTAACTGGGGGGGAAGGCAGAGGAAGGGGAGAGAACAGTGCACTGATGTTTTCGATTTTATCAATGAAAATTTTCTTAAATTTCTCACAAGCATCAGCACTTGTGAAGGGAGCAGGTGAGAGTGGAGGGTTGGTGATTTGATTAATAGTGTGAAACAGAATTTTGGGTCTGTTAGCATGATGATTAATAATATCAGAGAAGTATTTAGCTCTGGCTGCTTTGGCGGCTGCCTGGAAGGATGCTAAAGTAGATTTAAAAATGTCATGGGAGACTGTAAGACGGTCTTTTAGCCATTTCCTTTCAGCTCTCCGGCAGGCCTGCCAGAGTGAGCGGGAGGCATCATCTAACCAGACTTGAGATTTAAATTTTGGACGCTTGTGACAAAGAGGAGCCACCATATCAAGAATGGCTGAGCAGGAGGAGTGGAAAAGAGCAACCAAATCATCTGGGCTGGATGAGGCAGAGGAGGCTAAGGACATGATAGTAGCAATGGCCTCTTTGACAAAAAAGTCAGAGAACTGAGCTGCTGACTGAGAATTTATACAGCGCGAGTAGCGGCCAGTAGCTTCCAAGGAACTGCAAGAGTGGGTTTGATCAGAGGCATGGAACTCGGCTTCATCCAAGGATTCCAACGGTACCTCAATTATGAAAATTGGGCACACGGATCAAAAGTTATCTGCATTAACGCAACATCCAATAAGCTAAAACGCATAAATATTGTGGTTGCTTTGCTGGTTTCTAGGGCAATCATGCTGGTTGCTGTGGTGGTCACTAGGTTAGATACTTTTTGGGTCCTCTCTATAAAGATCCAACTTGAACTTAGGCCCTATGCTACTCCATTTAATCGAGAACGTGTCTTAGCACATAAGAGGGAGAGAAAACAAGTGGCAGGTTCCATTTGGCTTGTCATTGTTGATGATAATTGATATCTCCTTACAGACTTATGGGGGCGAGAAGAGGAATGAAGCAGGGGATGAGGATATCGACAGAGAAATAGATAGATAGATAGATAGATAGATAGATAGATAGATAGAGATCCCAAACAGGAAATTAAGTGTTTGCACTTTCTGTGTATATTTTGTGGTATGTATTCATGCCAACAATGTTAATAAAATGATCAAATGCATTCAGTGACCCTCATACAGTAAACTCAAAATTCTCTTATTTTCACCGGGAAAAAATTGGCTAGTAGAAATTCTTATTGGCTAGTAACTTTAGAAAGTTACCAGCCACATTGGCTGGTGATCAAAAAAGATAATTTAGAACCCTGATTATTATATCTCACATTAGTAAAGCAGTCGTCTGATGTGCATGTTTTCACAAACTTTGTGAACAATGTTAAAACTTTAAACATTGACTGCTTTCAATTGCAAGTGCATACGACAATATAGCATAATAGTAATTGTGAAAATGATAAGCATAATGATAATTTGATTGGGGGGGTGCGTGTACAGCGTGCGTGTACATAGGTGGGCCCAATGACTCCAAAGTCTGCCATGACCGGGCCTCAAGTCAAAGAAGTTTGAGAAAGGCTGCTTTCAACAACTAGGCTATTAACGTTTTCAGTACCACTGTAGCAGAAATCACATGAGAAGATGATTTTTTTTTTTCATCAAGGAGGCAGCATGGGAAACTTGTCGTTTTTCTGCCTTATTTTTCCGAAACTATTTTATTATTATTTCCAAGCCTTATGTAGGCCTACAGCTGTTACAAGAGGGTCTGGTGTCACTTTGTTATGATGCCCTTAACTCCCTCTCCAGATGTCGATTGGAGAAATGAATGGGAAACTTACTTCCGGAAACTAAGCTCTCTCGGAGGAGGGGCGGGATTGGTGAGCTCTATAAAATAAAAAAGAAATATTCGAAATAAATTTGCATTTGTGAATGCACATTGCCGGTTCTGACCTCGCGGCACGTCCATGTAGCCTCTTCACATTCTCAAACGACACAATAAGACAGAAGACTTCTACACTCAACTCTTCTAATCTACTCTAACGTTACTTATAGACACCATCGATACTTGTAGTCAGTTCTCACTGTGAATTGACATGAAGCTACCTTGGCTTCCTTTTCGGCTTCTTTCTTCTTCAAGAATGCAATGATATCGACAGTCTCTTTTTCTGCGCGGTACTGTTGATTTGTGAGTTCTTCATTAGCACGGGCAAGTCTGCGGGCGGCCTCACGGTACTCCAAGCGTGAGCTCTCGGTGATACCCAGCCTGGTTTCCCAAAGAGCAGCATTTGCTTTCGCCCTCTCGATTTCAGACTCTCTTTCACCTTTTGACTCCTGTTTTCCCTCTTTTTTACCTTTACTGCAACAAAGTGAACGAAAAGCAATTAACAATAACAGCAACTTCGTTCGGTAGACACGCATAATGCACGAATGGGTTGTTAGAAACGTCAATCTAGCTAAAGTATAAGATCTATCTAACGATAGCGTTACGTTACTAACGTTAATATTTCACGCGTAGCATAGGTTTGTGCATATTTGCGCATCAGCTAACGTTAGAATAATTCAAAAAGTCTCACCTTTTCCCCTTCCTTCCCTTTTTTCCTTTCTTCTTAAGCATGGTCCTTGAGTGTGATGAAGAAGACACTTAACGTTTACAAGTAACCTTTTGTTTACCTGTGTTGCCACAGCAACGCAGGACAAATACAGTCGGGCTGTTTCCATAGGCTGTTTCTCAAAGTCTAAAGTGGCATTCTTTTTTTTTTTTTTTTTTTTTTTTTTTTAAAGTGTTACATCATCAAGTCCCGCCGAAGTAGGCTACTGTTTCAACGTCAAGCATCCATTCAAAGTCCAAATTCTACAAAGGCCGTCCTTTTGCCGAATTTTCGAGGATGCGTGTGTATCATAGACATAATATACATAGACGCCGCATCGACCGCTACTCCTTACTAGCGCTGACGAGATTTGGAGCCGCCATCTTGGACCGGTCATCCACTCCACTCAGTGTAATCTGTTTGGCCTGTGAGATGAGCTGTCAGCGCACTTAATTAATCATATCTCACTGAATACCGAACAGATTCTCACTCGGTTTTTTTTGCTGCAAAGGTCATACATGTAGCTATGATACAGGACACATGATTTAGCGTATTTTAATATTCATAGTGGGTTTAACAGTAATAGAATATTCTGATATATGATATAAAGTGACCTGACGTCCGATATCAAAACTGGGAACATAATCCATGTTTGACAGCATAGACAAAACTAGTTTGATACAAGTTTAATGAGTTAAATATAGTTCACAGTTGACAGAAAAGTTCCATCAACAGCATTATTCACAGAAAGGTTCTATAAACATTTAAGTGAGATCAGTGCCATTCAGACATCTGAGGGGTATTCCAAGTAGGCCTATGTGGTTTAGTGACAAACTTGGGTAAATTGACAGAATAAGTTGTAAACCTTCCAGTAGAAAAGCTGTATACAGAAAACATGGTTGTGTGTATTTTAATATTCATAGTGGGCTTAATAGTAATAGAATATTCTCATATATGATATATTATAAAGTGATGACATCCAATATAAACACTGGGAACATAACTAATCCATGTTTGACAGCATAGACAGAAACTGGTTTGATACAAGTTTTAATGGGTTAAATTGACAGAAAAAATCCATTAACATTTTCAGTTCAGTGCCATCAAAAATAAAGTTTGATGAACAGACATTGGTGTGGCATAAGTAAAGGAAATGGAGTAACTGGGTTCAATATCAACAGCATTTGTTAGACAAGTTCCATAAATATTGTAAAGTGCAAGTTTGTAGGTTTGTTTCTGATCCTTAAAAAACAGACATTGGTTTGGCATAGTAAGTGTAACTTCATCAATTCAAGACAAAAAGGTGACTTGTCACTTGTACAGTGTCAATGGGTTCATCAACAGCATCTGTTATTTACAGTTCACAGAAAGCTTTCAGCCCCAATGAAGAGATTAAATAAATAAGAATTAAGAAACATTTTAGAAACTGCTAAGATCAGCCCCGTTCATTGCAATCAGTAAAGAATCGGGAGTGTCTTCACAGGCTCAGTGAGACAGAGGTTACTGTCATGCAGTTGGTTCTATGATTTCGATAACTGGTGCATGTAATTTTGTATGTTCCCACCTTGCTAAAATTGCTTGGGTACACAAAAAAAAAAAAAAAAGTGCTTCAGACAGCAGGTGGGCAAATAAGATAGCAGTACATAGTGAAACTGGGTAAACTCCCCTAAAAGAGGACCGAGTCAAACCAGGCGATGGGGAAATGGGACACAGAGTGGTGAATGCAGGTGATGAAGGTGGAGCTCATAAATCAAATATTCAGTCACAGTGTAGCAGATGCCCTCCAATACTGCAATGAAGAGCTGCACCTTCCTCAGTTCCAGGGATGTGAGGAGACTATTCAGTTCATTCACAGTCTCCTTGAGCAAGGCAGTTGTTCTGGGGAGATATAAAATAAATAAATGAATAAAATGAATAAAGGAATTTGAGAGGCATCTTATTCTTGTTAGGGTAAATGACATGTGAATAATACAGTGTTGGGCAAGCTACTTAGACATTGTAGTGAGCTAAACTATCAGTTACTCTGCTATGAATAAAACACTACACAATACTACCACCCAGTCAAATGTATTATTAACACAAACACAGCAGTAGGCTAGTTCTCTACATAGGAAGCTACTTTAAATTGTGCCAATTACACATGACAAGAAAAGTGTAGCTTGTGTGGCTAAGCCACTTGATAAATAAAGAAGTTAAGCTATTGAAAAGTTACTTTATTCAGAAAATAGTGAAGCTACCAACACGCTCAGGCTACAAGTAGCAGCTAGCGATTGCCCAATAATATAGGCTACAGTCTGTGCCACTTGTGTAAAATTCGCCAGCCAAATCTAGTATGATTTATTTCTACAATAGCCTTTTTGTGTCAGTTGTAATCTAAGTCAGTGTTATGGAATATGACTTATTAAGTCTCAGTTCATAGCCAGGTGAACACCGAGTAAACAGCCTAGCTAGCTGGCTACGATTCTCATACAGTAATATCAAAGATCCTTGCTCCTTCTCAACTCTCTGGTAATATTCTATTCACAAAATACAACCATTAGTACGGTAATGTTAAATCTTACTTGAGAAAAGTAAATCCCCCCGAGCCCTGTTTTTTGCGATGGTTCGCCGATTTGAGCAGGAACATGCTGCACAGTACTGGCATCTTGTGTCTTCTGCTGCAACATAACGAGGAGTATGACCGGTCCAAGATGGCGGCCGCATTTCTCGTTTCCAGCAGCCAATGCGGCGTCTATGTATATTATGTCTATGGTGTGTATCCTTTGCGTGCTCGGAACACCCACAATCCTGTGCGCGCAAGGCCTAGGACCTACTAAACAAGGCAGTTCACTATGTATTTAAATTGAAACATTGTCTTAATGTCACTCTGTAGCCTAAATGAATGGGCTCAGGTCATTTTTATAACTTTGAACTCTTACACCGTAATCATGTAAAGAAGGCATTTAGGAAGGGTATTTAAACCCAGTGGCAGAAATAATGGGTGTGCATTATGCGGTGCATAGGGGCACAGTACCATGAGGGCAAAAAGGCTTTTTGAAAAAGCAATTTTTTTTATGTTTTCTTTATGTAGCTGGGGTTGTGCGTTTCTAAATCATTTCTGCATTTCCTCAATGCTATAGCCTAACATTTTAGAAGACTAACAGACTAGAGTAGGCGCCCTATCGTAAGATTCCATCATATAATTTTGACATAGAATGGGGAACGGGGGCGCCGTGAACGAGTAGCGAGTTATTTTCTATGGAAAATGATGGATAAAGCAAAATAGCTGTCGGGGGCTAAAAATAGAAAAAGAAAGAGGGAAAAGGAGATGGCATGTCAATAGTTAAAAAAGTGGATGGTGAAAGGCAACAGGTAGCCTCTCAGTGCTACATCAGTGCTAAATAATAATTAGTCATCAATTGGGTGGCAGCCCCACCCAGGGACGGACTGGGACCAAAAATCGGCCCTGGCATATTTGGCCCAAGCGGCCCTCAAATCGGTCGGGCACACCTAATTAAATACAAAATCTTTGCATTACCCTTAAATATGTATATATTTTCAACTGTCATGGAGCACTGAAAGTGATGTAGGCCTCATTGGCTATCACTCTGACTGATCAGAGGTAGCCATGGAGCACATGATCTCCATATTCAAGTAGACTATACAAGCAATTAATAAAGAAGAGTTTCTGCTTGAATTCAAAGTATCATTTCAAATTATTCAATAGGCTACATTTAAACTATACAATGCTCAACTGACAGCAGCACAAAACAGTTACTGAAGCCTATGTGTAAAGAGCTAAATTGCCTTGATTGTCTTAGACATGAATCACTGTAGGAGAACTGAAACATGAAATAAACAGGGCTGTTGCTGAAAATGTTATTCCTGTAGGCTATACTACCTACCTACATTGCTACATTTTGGAACAGTATAGCTACATTAACTAATTATCAATGTCTTCCAGTAGCCTATCGTATAGGTTACTGTATAGCTTAGTTGGCTTGTGCATGAATATGACTTGATGTTTTGTAGCCTACATTTCCGTCAGTCTACAGTCTTTTAGCCCATCTTTACCATGATAACCCTTCCAAGATAGAACCCTTTCGACGCTCTACTTTGAGAGACCAATCACCACTCATGCCATCGACGTTGAATTTTGGGCATCTGACGGAAACTGATCAATCTGACCAACAATTAACATCGATTTGACACTATTTTGCTGTCCGGGTTTGCAAATCATTTTTAGAACATTTAAATTGCACTATTTGTTATTATAATCACAGCACGGCCTTACTATGTTATCATTACCATATCATTACATTATCGCAATTAATAAGTCATCATAATCATCATCGTCAGCATGGCATGTCACACATAGCCTACCTGCTCCACCACTGAGTTCTTATCATGTAGCCTCAACTAGGCTCCACCACCTGCTCACTGTCCCTCTGCTCTGTATGCTTGCTTACATCGTTCAAATTCAACAAACTTCAACATGTTGCTGACATATGCTAGCCTACTTGCAATATTGTATTTTTGAAGCTTCTACATTGGCGTTACTTTTGCACTATTGCCACTACCGGCAACCGCCACAATTTCGTGTAGGCAACTTCGATTAACTTTTGATGCGCTCACAGAAGCCAAAATGCAAGGGGTGGGGCCTGACGTGAGCTGTTATTGGATCAGTCGAGTGTCAATATGGAAATGTAACCAATGGGCCGCTGATTGTCCTTCCTTTGGGCCGATCGTTGGCCAAAATGATTAAATTATATATATAGCCTATTCTATCGGCCCAAAAGGTGCGTCGGCTCACCGGGGAAATGCCCGGTATGCCAGATGGCCAGTCCGCCCATGGCCCCACCCCTCTGTAACTGTAGATGCTATCTCTCTCTCTCTCTCCCTCCTCGACAGGAAACAGTTGGCCTACACTGGTGGTTTGCAGTCTCCGGGTGGTGGTCTTCCTCACTAGCCTCCATACTTCCACGTGGTGTGTCTGACGTTGCAGTGTCGTCACTTGGTTGCAGTGTGAGTTGTGTGCGTGTGAGTGTGTGTGTAGGAGATATTTCTTTTCTCTCTCTTTCTGCTTCCTGCCAGTGTCAGCCTTTAGCCGCTGTGTTTTGATACCAAATAAAAGTATATATATTTCTTTATTCACGTCTCTGCTATATGTGTTTTGAACCTGTGTTGCCTATTGATCAAGGTATCATTAAGTGAAGTTGTAACAGTGATGTCCTAGTGGTAACCATCCCCTAGGTAGCGTAGTCATCTATAACTTCCTCTATGAATCTGCCACACATGCATAGATTTGCTACCAAACTTGGAGGCTTGCAAATTTTCATGTTCATTAGGGTTCTAAATGAACTTTGTTGATTACCAGCCACATTAACTTTCTAAAGTTATTAGCCAATCAGAATTTCCACTAGCCAAATTTTTCCGGTGAAAATAAGAGAAATTATGAGTGCCACTGAATGCATTTGATCATTTTATTAACATTGTTGCCATGAATAGATAACAAAATATACACAGAAAGTGCAAACACTTCATTTTAAGTTTGAATCTATCTATCTATCTATCTATCTATCTATCTATCTATCTATTTCTCTGTCAATATCCTCATCCCCTGCTTCATTCCTCTTCTCGGCCACAGAAGTCAGTCCCAACCACCGCCGCGTTTAGTTTAATCTTAACTTTTTACTAGGGCTGTCAAAAGATTAAAAACAATTAACTAATTAATCTCATATTTTGAAATTAATTTTCACGATTAAAAAGTAAATTTTCTCCCTAAAGCCTAAAGCTTCTTAAGTGGCATATTAAATACAACATAAATCACAAAATTAATGAGTAACCACAAAGGTAAAAGTAAAACACTTTTATATTATTTAAATGACAATAATGACACAGTAATGTTGTTTTAAAGTATGAATTTCTTAAGAAATATTACTCATTTGATGCTGTTTAACTCTTTTGATGCTGTTTTGATGCTGTTTAACTCATTTGATGCTGTTTTGTTCACACATTCTCACAATGATCTTTTTTTACCAGCTCCATGCAAATAAAGCCTATGGCTAGTCCACAAACTTTAACATTGTTTGTGCCATATGCATAGCACAATATTAACAATGATAGGCATGTTGGTATCAACAGCTTTTATTCCTTTGGAAATAGAAGCATGTAATGACATGATGGTAGCGTTCTGTTTGCAATTAAAAGTGAATTATGAGCTTGGTAGCCAGCCACCTAGTTAGCTGAGTGGAATGCATTTTAATCGGCATATCATGTGCCTCATGTAAACAAATTATTGAAGACTTCTAGACTCACCAGTTCCATTACACAAAGGCAAAGACAACTCTTTATATTCTTGTCCATTATCCAAATCACAGTGAGTGCAACCTATGGGTGTGTTCGAAACGGGTAAAGTTGCTGCCTTTTAAGATATCTACATGGGGAGCGAGGCAGCAAGTGCGGTTCGAAACCGAAAAAACAAAGTCTGCTGCCTTCTAAGATATCTTAGAATTCCCAAATAACGGTCATTTTTGGAGGCAGCATCGATGCACACTTCATGCTCCCTCATACCTATAATCCCTTGCGGCAACGTCTGAAACAGCTGTGAAAGGTAAACAAACATGGCGGATGACATAGGTAATAGCTGCTGAATCTGTTTAAAATGTCATTTGTGTGACCTTATTTTGCTTAGATTTGTAGATTTGAGATGAGAAATAAACAATTTACTATCTGATTATGCCATTGTTGTAACCATTAATAGCGTCTGGTTTGATATATCTGCCGGCCGTAAAACTAATTTATACCATTAGCCTGCTAGCTTACGTAAGCTAATTTAGTTTAACGTCAGGTCGTAGTGTTAACCAAAGATTCTAGAGTGCTACGCTCATTTTTAAAAGATGCATTTAATCCAAAGTCATGTCTAGTGAGATAGCTCTCTATGTAGGGAGGGAGGCAGTAGGCAGCTGTCTGCCATTTCAAACAGACCCTATGTCAAAGTTCCCTGGGTCTGCACCATTTACTGGTCAGTAGTGGGAACCGGATAAATCCGCAATCTCCTCTAACCTCGTCTTTGTTGCGTTCATGATTTCGTTTTATAACTTTCTTATATTAAAAAGGAGATATCAATTATCATTAGGGGTGTGCATTGGCACTGCCCTCACAATTCGATTCGATTACGATTCACCAGGTAACGATTCGATTCAATTCAATTCTACGATGCATTGCGATGCATCAAAATTCTACTGCACACAACAAGGCAAAATTTGAGGTCATGAGGCAATACAAGCAGTCAGATATTGAACAACATATTTTATTGGCTGCTGTGTGAATTATCACTCTCCTGTATCTTTGACATAAATATCATTAAATAAAATAAAATTGAATGGTACAGGGTATTGGATATGGCATTTTAATAAGTTTAATAATTTGATTGTAAAACTTAAAGCCCAAATTTGGAGACATCCATGCATGTCGAAATTTGCTGCAAATTCAAAACTGGATTACTCTGGAACGGCTAACTGTACAGGGGACTGCTTTACACCTTTCTGTTTGGTAAGGTCAGCTGTTTATTCTGATATATGGTTTGTTATGTGTTGAACGAAGGGTTCGTGAAGTATCCCACCGATATGAATGGGTAGGAAGATGGGCGCAGAACCTTCAGTAGAATTTATGATTAAATTGAATTATATTATTTACTTTTCTCATGAACCGTTCACCACAGCAATTAATGGCTAACATCGTTTTAAAAGCTGAGAAAAAGTTCTTATTAAAAGCTCTTATTAAAGACTGAATTAATTTGTGCTGTGAATGCTTATTTTGACAGGCCATAGGCTAAATAAAAATCGTTATTAGTCTGACGCAAAACAGAATATTGAAAGAAGGGGCCACCAAGGCCACCATGGCCTGTAAACCTCTGATTTTCAAAGGGGCATCACGGCCAACTCAAGGGGCAACGATGGCCATGGCCGTCATGAAATTCCTACCCTGCACATACTGCACACACAGTAATGAAGTCAACTCAGGATGCCAACAATCGACATGGTTCGTGAAGTTAGTTGTATTGCCAACGTGCTTGATTTTAGTGTGGCAGGTTTTACACACCGTGTACGTCTTGTCTAGTTTCCCATTAACTTCGTAGAATCCGAAATGTGCCCAGATGTCCGCTTTTCAAGCATTGGGTGCGTTTTTAATTACCCGTCTATCGCGTTCATCTCCCTCCGTCATCTTGATTCTTTAGTGTTTTTGTTATGCTAGCTAGTGCTGCTGCTTAGCATGTAGCTACAGGCTGTGCATGTCATTACAACGTTGCTCCGGAATTGCCCCCAGAAGTAATTGAAACTTCACAACTTTATTGTCCACTCAAGGCCAGAAAATAAACAGTGACATAATCGATTATGGCATGTTGCCGCATCAATGCTGAATCGTGCATGCCCCGCATTGCAATACATCGCCGAATCGATTATTGTTGACACCACTAATTATCATGAACAATGACAAGCCAGCTGGAACCTGCCACTTATTTTCTCTCCCTCTCATGCGCGCTCAGACGCGTTCTCAATTAAATGGAGTAGCATAGGACTATGTTCAAGTTGGATCTTAATGGAGAGGACCCAAAAAGTATCATCTTTATGTAACATGCTGTTGATGCATGTTGACATTGCAAACTTTCTCTAACAAGAGTACTATTTATTTACTATTTATTGGCTAAATGTTGGTACCTCCTCTGTCTCTTGGTGCCCTACGCACAGTGCGTGATGCCTGTGATGGTAGCGGCAGCACTGATCACTGATCAGGCAACTTTTTAAAACTGAAACTTATTTTAGTATCTATTTCAAAATCACGTTACTTTTGACAGCACTACTTTTTACTTTACTTTCCTAGCTAACTCCCTCCTCTGTGTCTCAGCTCCCTGCTCTGTGTCTCAGCTCCCTGCTCTGTGTCTCAACTCCCTCCTCTGTGTCTATGCTCCTGCTCTGTGTCTATGCTCCCTGCTCTGTGTCTCAGCTCCCTGCTCTGTGTCTATGCTCCCTGCTCTGTGTCTCAGCTCCCTGCTCTGTGTCTATGCTCCCTGCTCTGTGTCTATGCTCCCTGCTCTGTGTCTCAGCTCCCTGCTCTGTGTCTATGCTCCCTGCTCTGTGTCTATGCTCCCTGCTCTGTGTCTCAGCTCCCTGCTCTGTGTCTATGCTCCCTGCTCTGTGTCTATGCTCCCTGCTCTGTGTCTATGCTCCTGCTCTGGATCCATTCGTTCTTCTTCCTTGTGTTCTCTGGTAGACGCTCAGTTCGTTTCCATGGTGTCTCGCGCTGGTTTCACTGCAAACTGCGTGCAGCCAATGGGCGTATAAAAAGTAATTACGTAGCATTACGGCACAGTGGTCATGGGAAAAGTAAGAAGTATTGCCATGGGGATTAATGACCAAGAACAGAGGCTTATGTATCATGCATGTAATGCCTCATGCATCACCGGCCAAACTGGCTAGTAGGTTTTATTAACACCCGCCAAAATGAATTTTAACCCGCATTTGCCGGTGTTAATTTAGAACCCTGATTAGATTAGTGTATATAGCTCATTTGCATATTAAAATTAATTTTCAAAGAAACTTGTAATACAAAAATGTTTACTTTTCATGGGTACCTTCATTTTGTAAAGTTTCATTTTGATACGAGTAAAGGAAAAAAATAGCCCCACTGAGGTGTATTGTTGCCTAGTCTTATCGACACACATCTCGGATGGATGAGTATTTAACATATTTCCTCAACTAGGATTTCTTAGGACTTTTAGTATGTTGTTCTGGACACCTCATAGAAATTATCTAAGCTGCAAAAAAATGTTTTACAATAGTCTGTTGTAAAACGCTACTTGGACTATAACTGCCTGGACTATAACTGACAGCGTTAACAATGCCTTAACCGCCCTGGCCGTGGCACAACTGGCTGGGGCACCTGCACCGTACGCCGGCGACCCTGGTTCGATTCCCGCCCCGTGGTCCTTTCCAGATCCCACCCTGACTCTCTCTCCCATTCACTTCCTGTCATTTTCTACTATCCTGTCGCATTAAAGACATAAAAGTCCAAAATAATATACTTTTAAAAAAAAAACAATGCCTTTGCAAACAAACCACGGCATTGGATTCTATCGCTCTCCCAAAAATTCGGAGACAAACCTGGTCTAAACTAGCCCCATGGTTTAATGACAATATCCGTACACTAAAAAAGAACTGTAGGAAGTTGGAGCGAAAGTGGAGGTCGACTAAGCTAGAGGACCACCAAGAAGTATGGATGGACAGTTTTAAGATCTATAAGCAAGCAATGTGGAGTGCCAGGACAGCTTACTATTCGAGGTTTTTAAACTCCATAGTAATAACCCGAGGTTTCTTTTTAAAACAGTCACCAGTCTCACACATAACAAAGTCAACTTTTACTGCTGAAAACTTTTTAGATTTTTTTTATGGCCAAAATTGATCTGATCAGAAATACGATAACGGATATGACTGATGCCTCAATCAGTGAGGCTGACGCCGACACAATAGCCCAACACCACTTGCACTCTCTCCCAATTCACCACCGTCTTCCCAGAATCATTCATGAGCATAGTTACCACCTCTAAATCCACCACATGTTCATTAGAGCCAATTCCAACAAGTCTATTTAAAGAATTACTACCTGCCTTTTTCAGTCCCTGTCTTCTCATTGTTAATAGGTCATTATCAGCGGGTTCAGTTCCATCAGCCTTTAAAAAAGCAATTATTAAACCACTACTAAGAAAGGCAAACATTGATTCACAAATCTTGTAGAATTACAGACCAATATCACATCTACCGTTTATGTCGAAACTACTCGAAAAAGCTGTTGCTACCTCGGGGGTCAGTAATTGGCCCTATTTTATTTTGCATTTATCTACTCTCTCTTGGCAATATTATGAATGCATTCAACATAAAGTTTCACTGCTATGCAGATGACACTAAACTCTATGTCACTATTCATGCCAATGACTCCACCCAACTGAACCAAATGAACAAACTAGAGGACTGCCTATCCGAAATCAGGAGATGGATGTGTAGAAACTTTTTATTGTTGAATGCTGATAAAACAGAGCTCTTGGTAGTAAGGCCGCCTAAGTGCAATAACTCAGAGAAACTTAGATTCTGCATAGATGGCTGCGACATCACTGAGAGCAAAACTGTTAAAAATCTTGCCTTTATTTTCGACTCTCAGCTTAACTTCCGAGACCACATTAAGTCTGCCACAAAAACTGCCTTCTACCATCTGAGCAATATTGTATTGTATTGTATCGATTTTAACAAAGTGCAATGCAGAAACTTTGATTCACGCCTTTGTGTCTTCTAGGCTAGACTACTGCAATGCCCTGTTTTCCAGCCTCCCTGCATGATCACTTAGAAGCCTGCAGCTCTTCCAAAATGCAGCGTCCAGGGTACTGACAAGGACCAGGAGATATGACCACATAACTCCTGTTTTAATCTCACTCCACTGACTACCCATACAGGCAAGAGCAGATTTTAAAATCAAATCACTGAATGGCACTGCACCCTCATATCTAGCCGAACTGATTAACCCCTATACCCCCGCATGGCCACTCCGTTCCCTGCTTGCCAATCTTTTAGAAATGCCTAGGGTAAATAAGATATCGGCAGGCAACTTTGCCGTTTCTTACCGAGCACCGTACCTCTGGAATAACCTTCCACTGCATGTCAGAGAAGCCAGCTCTATCACCACTTTTAAATCAAAACTCAAAATATTTATTTTTTCCAAACACTCAGGGCTCTACACTAACATTTTTTTCCAGGAGCACTTGTGCGCCCAAGTTAAAAAATTTAGGAGCACAGACAAAAATTTGGGCGCACAGTCACTTCTGTACTTAACTTACACATCTAACATTACACTGCAGCTAACAGTTAAACATGCCAGTGCACCAATTGCGAATATTAAGAATGACTGACAACATTTAGGCTACAGGAAACAGGATTTTAAAGATCAGTGCCTACTTTATTTTCAGTCTGTTCTATTTTCCTACATTTTGTTAATGTAAAATAATATAATACATTGCCATATTTGCATTTAGCCTGTATATCAAGTATCCTGCCAAATGTAGGCTAATTTATTTATTTGTGAATCCATCTGTAGCTAATCCAAATATGCCCATGGTGACCTATCTGACTGCATACTGCCTAATACTAGCCTACTACTAAAAACAGTCAATTTTCTCTTCCACAAAACCCAACATAGGCTATCAAAGAAATATATAGTTTTTTATCCTTTTTTTTTTTTTTTTAAATATCTGCATTGATGGGGGCAGTAGGCAAACGTTAGGCCTACTTTCGTTTTTCACTTCAGCTTGTATTCGGTGTAAACAAACAAGCATGCGTGGAAGCCTGGAGTTGTCAGTAGCGTTCTACCTTTGAATAAAATGGGAGTATTACGGGAGGCTACTTTTGTGCCTGTTCGCTACAGCTATATTTTGCATATTGCAGCCAATACGTCAACTGGGCTAAAAGGCATGTTACCTTTTCCTTCTCTCACTGCATTCTCAGAATCTCATCCTGTTCCTCCTATATCCGATGAATTCGGTGGATAGAAGAACTCATTTTTTCAATCTTTGCATCTTGGCTGGCTAGTCTAACTTTCCGCTTTTTCTGTGCGCTCTTGGATTTGATAGAAGCGACTACTAGCGAGTCACAACACGAAACTGCTAACGTTGATGGGAGGTGTAGTTTTTATGCTGCATTCGCGAAGTGATTCTATGGTTTGCACATGTTTCTCGATGTTGCGGTGTATTTTGTAGACAAACATTGACATGGTTAGAAGTCATTCGCACCAGTGCGCCTAAATTTTGTTTTGCACTCGCATGCCATCATTTTTACTCGCATGTGCGAGTGAAATGGGCGCACTGTAGAGCCCTGCAAACACTATGGACCATTATTATGACTTCTTTTTGTTTTTACCCTTGTACCAATTTTTACTTCAATGTTATGTACCTATATATCTGAAATGATTTTAACATATTTTTTTAATGTATTTTTATCCTAATATTTACTGAAATCCCTGTTATACAGTGTTTTGAGACTGGTGATATTGCACTTGGAATGAATTTAATTGAATTGTGGGTGCATCTATTGTAAGCTGTTTTACAAGTTATGGCAAGCTATCTGCAATTACAATTATATCTAGAAGCAATGAAACTACATATATTGATAATAAACTAAATATATAGTTCAATTTCATGTTCAAATTTGTCTTATCAATCAGAAAAAGTTGCTTTGCTTTCAACCACTGGTTTGGGCATTTTATTGTAAAAACAAAGTACCGGTTCAGGCACCGTTTTGGCACCGGCACGGTTTTAAAAGTATTGATTAAGCACCGGTATCGGATAAAACCCAAATGATACCCAACCCTTCGGACAATGCTAAATAAACCGAATAAACAAATCTACCCGGCAGGTTGGTTTCCGGTTTTCAGTTCAATCCTAAAATTGATGTTCCTGAACCGGTTAGAACAAAAAAATAAAGTTCCCGAATTGGTTAATAATGTTCCATGTCAGCTGCAGGAAATACAAATAAGTAGGCTGATCTTTAGGACTTTAAAATTATGTTGTTAGTCTACATAATTTTCTTTAAGTTTCTATCCTGTCATCAAACCACATTTTACCGAGGCACCATTGAGAGCATCCTCTCCAGCTGTATCGCTGTGTGGGGCGGAAGCTGCACTGAATACAACAGGAAAGCCCTGTAGCGCAAAGTGAACACAGATGGAAGGATTATTGGTGCTTCACTCCCCTCCCTGAAAGACATTTACACCACCCACCTCACCCGCAAGGCAACCACAATTGTGAGTGATGCAAGTCACCCCGCTCACAATTTGTATGATCCACTGCCTTCTGGGAAGAGGTACAGAAGCCTGCGCTCCCGTACCACCAGACTCACCAACAGCTTCATACACCAGGCTATTAGGATGCTGAACTCTCTCCCCCCTCCACCCTCAGCTACATAACATCTTGGACTTTGGACCCACAATGGCTGCCTTGCACTACTCCACTTGCACACTTGCACACTTTGCACACTTGTTGTTGTGGTCCTGTAGTCCTGAAAACACAACACACTTCTGCTGGTCTTACATAACTTGCACCACTATGCCACTTGCTTACTTAGGTCAAACAGAACTACCTCAGCCATTCATTGGCCTGACTTTGCACTACTATATTGACTGTCTATGCACAATTGCACAATTTCAACCCAATTTTGCTGCTCTTATTTATTCATTGTATGTGCCTTCTTAATTACTTTTTATTGTTTACTTGAATGTTATGTTTGTCTGTGGACTTAATTGGTAAAATTATGTCTTGTCTCCACCGTGGGATAGTGAGAAACGTAATTGGCATGTGAAGAAATTGACAATAAAGCAGACTTTGACTTTGAAACATTAAAGCACTTCATTATACATGAATTTAGACAAGGAACATTTCTGCCATGTCATTTATTGGCAAACAACTGAACACATATCCATTATACTTCTTACATAGCTCAATTGTTGCAAATGACAAATAGGGCAGGCTACATAGCTGTCACTGAGAACTTCAATTGACCAAACCTGGTCAGGGCCCAATCAGTGCATTTGTTTCTCTTATGTCTGTATCACTGTAGTTCTTACATCTTTTTAATCGGGGGGTGGAGGGTGGGGGAACTTCATCGACTGGATCAAACACTGTTCTCTCAAATCAGGCTATCACTCAGATAAAGCAAGTGGCTTTGCAGGCAGGTCATTCATCCAAACCTGTTGGCTACCACTATTATGACTATTATGCCTGTACACCAGTCGTTTTTTTACCTTTTAACATCATGCTTGCATTAACAAGTCCAAATATACTCATTATATTTCCCTAGTATCTCACTCATGTTGTGCTTCATGTGTACGTTGCATACTTGAAGCAAAAAATGTTTGCAACAAGTATGTTGGAATTTTGTTTTCAATTATTTCAGAAACGGCAAAGATTAATCATTACACATCAATTTTGCACATTACACGCTGCTTTCTTTGTCTCAGTTTATTTTTTGTTTTTTCTTCCTGCTACTCTAGTCGAACTGCACTATTCCTTATCCAACATGACCACCTACTGGTTACAAAATGCCAATACATCGGTAAGGCAATGGTCATCCTCAGAAACATTAAAGGTGCTCTAAGTGATGTTACACGGTTTCTAAGCTAGAACATTTTTTGTCACATACAGCAAACATCACCAAAACATCAACAAAAACAACTTGGTCTAGCCTGGACCATAAAAACTGTTCCAGCGAGCTAGCTCTCTGTTTTGTTTGAATGTCAACAGAAGTGACGTTACCCAAAATCGCTTGGAGCACCTTTAAAATCAGTAACCTTCTAAGTCTGAAATAAAGGCTGTGTTGCAGGCCTGACAATATGATATAGCTAGTTTTGGATATTTCTATTATATTGTATTGATATCGGCCAACAAAACATTTAAAAGCCGTGTTTTGAAATTAATGTGTGTAGTGACATTATAGCATAATAGTTCTACACTAAAACATTGGCTATTTATTAATAGTAATAATAATAATGATAATAATCTTTATTTACAGAGCGCTTTTCTAAACAAAGTTACAACGTGTTTTACATATATAAAAGAATAAACAGAACAAAATTAAATGTCTCAAAACAATACAAATAAGAGCATATCAACATTGGCAAGAATAATGGAAATGTATCTTTTAAAAAACAAAAACAAATACAAGACAAAACAAAACAAGACAAAACAAAACATAAATAAAGTATTTAAAGGCTTTGCAGTACAAGTGAGTTTTAAGAAGACATTTAAAAGATGTCACAGAATCAATTAACCTTATTTGCTCAGGCAGTGCATTCCAGAGCTTTGGGGCTAACACAGAAAAAGATCTGTCCCCTTTAGTAGCAAGCCGGAGACTTCTGTGTCTTTGAATGATAAAATACCGGTAGGTCTTATTATGACCGCCACACATATAGGTTTAGTCAGATTTTTCTTCTTTTTTTTTCTTTTTCGCATGTCCAAATTTCCGTCAAGGATTCCCGGGACACTGAAAGACCGGATAGACGAAACTTGGTGGGCATGTAATCCCATATGGATAGCATGGAACCATCGTTTTTCGTTTTGATCTGTAGCCCCCCGCTGGACTGCACCCCCGAAAGGAGGGTAGGGCAGACACAGTTTTCTGTGAATATCTCGAGAACCGTAAGGTTTAGGAGGACCATTTTTTTGTATGTTGATCTCAAGGGGCCATGTCAACCCATTCCATAACCACTCATTTCATGTATAAGCCACCTAGTTAAACACAAAAAGTAAAATGAGGTGTTGTGTCGCAGGTATCTGTGACCTAACATGGTCAAAACTGCACGAAATTGGAAGTGTAGGATCATTATGTCACCCTCTGAATGCAAGCCAAGTTTCATGGAATTCCGTTAATGGGGGGCCATAAAATAAATTAATTTATGTTACTGTACACCAACTGGCCTGTAGGTGGCCGGACACAGTTTTCTGTGAATATCTCGAGAACCGTGGGGCCTAGGAGGTCCACCTTTTTTGAATGTTGGTCTTAAGGGGGCATGTCAACCCATCCCATTACCACTTATTTCATGTATAGCCACCTAGTTAAAAATTAAAAGCAAAAAATTAGGTGTTTTCATCACAATATCTCTGGCTGACATGGTCAAAACTGCACGAAATTGAAAGTGTAGGATCATTATGACACCCTCCGAATGCATGCAAGTTTTGTGAACTTTTCGTTCATGGGGGCCTTACAATAAAATAATTTATGTGTACATTTAGTGACCGTACACCAACAAGGATTCCCAGGACACTGAAAGACCGGGGTACACGAAACTTGGTGGGCATGTAACCCCACATGGATAGCATGAAATCATTGTTTTTTGTTTTGATCTGTAGCCCCCCCGCTGTACTGGACCCCCCGAAAGGAGGGTAGGGCAGACACAGTTTTCTGTGAATATCTTGAGAACCGTAGGGCCTAGGATGACCAATTTTTTTCGTATGTTTGCCTCCAGGGGTCATGTTAACCCATTCCATGTGAACACATGTGCATAAACAGATACACACGCACACACATACATTTACAGTAATCATACGTATGACACATACTCACACAGTAGACATATGTACGTATGCATGCACATGCACAAACACACATACGCAGGCAAACACACAAGCACCCATACACACACACACACACCCACACCCACACACATAAACATAAACATGTACACACACACATGCACACAATTCAAGAATTTCTCAGAATTATGAACAGGCAAGATGGGGGTGGGGTTGTATAAAATGAATTTTACATGTGAAATCTATGAACTAATCATGTTTTGGTACTTGTTGTCTAGCAGATACCAGTGAGAATTGAGTGTGGATAATGCAATTTAGTGAGACAGTTAGAATCATATAGGCCTTTCAGCGTGATTTATTTTTGAGGAAAAAATGTGCTGGACTGGGCAGCGGTCATATTTTGTACCGCTCTGCGGTACATCTAGTTTTGGAGATATTCATCTAGCCTATGTTTATATAGCTGTGGTAAGGTTTCAATAACCTTTGCTTAGACACTTCCGGTTTCATATCTGAATACTACGGAGCCCTAGAGGGGTCATCGCAAAATGTTTTGCATGTTGAGAGAATGTGCGCTCGTTTTACTACATTGTGCGCTCGTTTTACTAAATTGTGCTCTTGTTTAACTAAATTGTGCCCTCGTTTAACTATATTTTACACTCGTTTTACTAAATCGTACGCTCGTTTTAACTAAATTGTGCGCTCGGTTTACTAAATCGTGTGCACAATTTACTATATTGTGCTCTCGTTTTACTATAGTGTGAGCTCATTTTACTAAATTGAGCTCTCATTTTAAGCATAGTAAAAGCGAGGGCACAATTTATTAAACGCAGTGCACTATTTACTAAAAGCGAGCGCATGATTTACTAAAGCGAGGGCCGCGATTTATTAAAACGAGAGCACAATTTGTGAACATGGTTATAAAACATTGTGTGCACGATCTACTTAAACGTGGCCACAATTTGTAAAACGTGCACTCAATATTGTCTTGACACATGTAAACATGAGCACGTTATAGTATATTTGAGATCTCATCTACTAAAACGCACCCACGAATAATTAAAACGTGGGCTCGAAGAGATTAAATTGTGTGCACAATAACATAGTGTGGTGTCAAGGGGTATCCCCGGGAATGACGTGGGGAGGTGTGTCGCTTGAAGTGACGTAGAGGGAATCTCATTGATTGCCGTGCACCTGGACCATAGCTGGCGATTGACACCACAGTGCCCCTGCTACAAAGAGTAGAAGTCCGCTATAAACCATGACGACCTAAAGTCTTTAATTAGCTGCCTACGGTTATCATCACATTACCAATATGAACTGTTACAGACAGCTGTAGGCCTAGTCCATGTCAAGGTAACACGAAGTTGCCACCACAGTACAGCGAGCGGTGAGAAAATGTCGGGAATTACTAAATGTGAGCACGAAATACATATTTCGAGAGCTCAATTTAGGCCTACAACGGGGTCACGTTGTATTAATTCGAAGGCTTATTTAAAGGAAAACGTGCTCACGTTTTATTAATTCGAGGGCTTAATTAAAGGAAAACGTGCTCACAAATTATCACGACCAGAAAAAATATCACTTAAAGTGAGCTCTCCCGGGCTCCGTAGAATACAGATACAGATAATTTTGTGGGTTGAACAGATACAGATAATGGTGACACTGAGCACGCACAGGCGTTGTTTACTTTGCTTAGGTGTTGTAGACTTTGTTTATCACAATAAGTTTTGATTTCGTCATCCCCTCTCGTCGTTGATTGGCCTGACATTGTCTTTGTCTGAGGGAAACGTTAGTGAACTATCGTTCCAGACTAGTACTGTATCTCCATGAAAGGATCTTGGTGAAAGAATATTTTTGGGGGGCTTTTTGCCCTTATTTTGACAGGATAAGAGATGGGTAGGATCGCGAAATGACCCGTATTGGAATGGAACCCGGGTGCCTGTGGGCACTTGGACCCGAAGGTACCAGTTGTGCCACAGTGTCCCCCTGTTAGGCTTTTGAATACAGGCCTTTATTTTGTGAATACAAGCTTTATTTTGACATAGAAAATATGTATATCCCGAGCCTATTATAAGGTCCAGTGCGTTATGTCCTGGGATTCGGATGTGCTCAAAAAGAAAAGAAAAAACACTTTTTTATAGATGGTTATGAGGAGCAATATGAGTCTGAACTCCGTGTCATTCAGACTCAACCCTCTTGTTGCTTTGATATCTTTTTCGTTGTCGTTTGAACGTCAGCAAGCAGGCATGTTGCGGTTGCAATTTAAGTGAAATTTCTACAGTAGGCCTAGGCCTACAACATGCAACATACTTGTTAGGCTGGGCTACTGTCTTGTACAGGTAAAATGTTTAACAATTGCTGGTGTACATGCTATAATCAATTAGCTAAATCATTTGTCCAGCTGTTTAAAAAAAATCGTGCTACATTCAAACGCAAAAGGTGCTTTGATATCTTTTGGTTTGAGCGTCGGCAACAGGCATGCTCTTGGTTGCAATGAATGAGGATAATTGGTTTTATCTGCGGATTTATTTTTTGCATTATTTTGAATATGACTCACTCCAGTCTCAACAGCACGTCTACTTTTTCCACACGCATCTAAGTTCTAACACACATCCCCTCTCGCTTTCTCTCTTTCCATCCCTGTGCACGGGGCTTTCTTAAAGGAGCTGCACCATTTTACAACAATTGCATCTACATTTTCATATTAGAATGTTTTGTTTGTTTAAGTGTAAGCTTAAACTACCGTGATCAATTTAAGTTCCCGTGCCCCCGCTGAAAGTCTCATGCGCTTATCGTTACACTATCAAATCTATAAGTAACCGTGACAAATAGGGTATAAGATATATAAACTAACGCTATTGTATTATCATATATGTTTGGTAATGGCTCACTGCGTCATGGAAGCAGTTAAGTCAAGTCGCATCAAAAATAGTAGTGGCAGAACTCCCAAGTGACACCTTGTGGTTGTTTGTGCCATTTCTGAGAAAATGGGGTGCGTGATTCATGAAGGAACCCGTCCAAACTTAACTGGGACCCACTGTACTTCTGTTATCCTGCATATACAGTTAAGAACAAAATTATTCATACCCCTGGCAAATATTGATGTAATGTTGATTTTCTCTTAACCAATATGTGTGTTCTGACTGAAAATACACTGCCACATGCCAAAAGGTTGTAAGACAATGTGGTAGAAACATGGAATCAAAAAAAAAAATCGATTTGATCTTTAACATATTTATGAATAATAGCCTAGCACCTATGAGCGGAAAAACCACCCTTGCAACTGTGGGCCGGCGGGCCGACGGCCTCAGTGTCAGGAAGTATAACGAGTGTAACGAATTGATTTACTGCATTCAAATACACATACACGCCAGGCACCGGCTAGAAAAAGGTAGCGATGGAGTTTCTCAGACATTCGTCATGATGGAGAGCCAGCAAAAAAGAAGCAAAAACCGAGAAAACAGTAAGGAAATTGCCAATACTGCATAGTTTACCTTTACATTCCAATGACACCATGTCCATTTCAGTTGTGAGGGTTAGAAAAGTATTCTTTTGGGATATGTTTCAACCAGGGGGACCTGGTGACCTTCTCAAAGTAAACGGTAACACTAAAGCAAGAGGCTACACTGAGATTCTGGAGGAAAAGATCAGGCAGTCTGCCGAGAGACCTGCCCCAATAGGCATCATTGGACCATTAAACCATACAATGATTCAAAACATACAGCCAAACAAGGCAATAAATGGTTAACAGAGAACAATGTCAACATTTTAGAGTGGCCCAGTCAGAGTCCAGACCTAAATCAGTCAAAAAAGTTAGCACAAGGCCAAAGTGATGGCAAATAATCGTTCCTGCCTCAAAACCCAGACTGCTGCTAAAAAGGTGCAGTCTACAATCATTGTGGAGACATAGAGAGGGTAGGTATTATAAGAACCATTTTGAGAGCGTTGATGGTAAATAAAGATGGTTCCATTGATTATTTAAAAAGGGTAAAGCTGTGGCCCACTGGTTAGCACTCTGGACTTGTAACCGGAGGGTTGCCGGTTCGAGCCCCGACCAGTGGGCCGCGGCTGAAGTGCCCTTGAGCAAGGCACCTAACCCCTCACTGCTCCCCGAGCGCCGCCGTTGAAGCAGGCAGCTCACTGCGCCGGGATTAGTGTGTGCTTCACCTCACTGCGTGTTAACTGTGTGCTGTTTGAGTGGTTAGAGTGGGGGGTCTGACATCTGACTCATTAACCATCAGCACTGGTGCTCCCCAAGGCTGTGTTTTGAGTCCACTGCTGTACAACATCTACACACATGACTGCAAAGCCAACAGTAGTCATACCTCCATCATCAAGTTTGCAGATGACACAGTGATCTTGGGCCTGATTAGTAACAACAATGAACAGTTCTACTTGGATCAGGTTGATGAGGTGGCACAGTGGTGTCAATCTAACAGCTTGACACTGAATATCAATAAAACCAAGGAAATGGTAGTGGATTACAGAAGGCAGCAGCAGAACTACAGTTACACCCCACTAATGATCAGCGGGCAACCTGTAGAGAGAGTCACACGTTTTAAATACCTATGTGTCCACATTACTGAAGACTTAACATGGACTGTTAACACTCAATATGTTCTGAAGAAGTCCAGACAACGACTCTACTTCCTTCGTCAGCTAAGGAAATTCAAAGTTTCTACATCCATCATGAAGGCCTTCTACACTTCAGCGGTTGAGAGTGTTCTAACTGGTAGCATCATCACCTGGTATGGGAACTCCACAGTTTTGATTGCAAATAAATTGTTTGATTGCAGAGATTGTAGTACTCTGCAGAGAGTAGTGCGCTCAGCTGAACGTACTATAAGAACTCAACTCCCTGCTCTACAAGATATCTATTCCAGAAGAGTACTCCTAAGAGCCCAAAAGATTCTGAAGGACTCTTTTCTCATCCTAACAATGGATTATTCCTACCGCTGAAATCAAGAAGACTGAGAGACTCAGGAGAAGTTTTTATCCCCAGGCCATCCGAACTCTGAACTCACACTATACTGACTTTGCACACATTCACTCCTCAGCACTCTCAAACATTTCCCAACTCTGAACTCACACTATACTGACTTTGCACTCATTCACTACTCAGCACTCATGACCCCCCACACACACACACACCTACAAGACTTTTAGCACTTTTACATCCCCTCCCTATGCTACAGACCTTCATCACACATCAAAAAACACACACACACACACACACACACACATATCTGACTTTCTCCAACTTTTGCACATCTCCATAGAACTTTTTATTTATTGTTTTTGATTTCTCCTCCATCTACCCATGTCCTTGATTGCCTAGCCTTTCTTCCCCCCACCCCCCCACAACCCCATCCCCAACACACACACTTACATCATCACTGTCATCACTTCACATACATACAGCACACTGCTTGCTACAGTAAGCCTCCTCTACATACTTGCTGCACACTGCCCCCTACATACACAGCACATTGTCTTCAGGATCTTCTCCAACACACATCCTCTACATACTTACAGCACACTGCCCCCACCTACACACTACACACACACACACACACACAGTCACTGCTCCACTCCCCCCTCCCCACACACACATCTTCACTGTCATCACTCACATACAACATACATACAGTACTCTGCTTGCAATAGTAAGTCCCTGCCCCCTACATACACAGCACATTATTTCATCAGGGAAGCTTCTCCAACACACATCCCCAACATACTTACAGCACACTGCCCACACACACACTACACACACACACACACACACACACACACACACACACACACAGTCACTGCTCCACTCCCCTTCCGCCCACACACACATCTTCACTGTCATCACTCACATACATCATACATACAGTACTCTGCTTGCAATAGTAAGTCCCTGCCCCCATCCCTACATACACAGCACATTATTTCATCAGGAAGTTTCTCCAACACACATCCCCAACATACTTACAGCACACTGCCCCCAATACACAGCACATTGTGTCATGAGGAAGCTTCCCCAACACACATATTGCACACTGCCCTCTCCCCACATACACAGCACACTATCCCATCTCCCCTGTCATCCCCCAACACACACACCAAGACCCTGGCAGTTGGGTTAGCCCCTTGAGCCGTGGATCTGCCCAAGGTTTCTTCCTTGGTAAGGGAGTTTTTCCTTGCCCCTGTTGCTCTTGGGTGCTCCTTGTTGGTGCCCCCCACCCAATCCCAATCCTCCCCACCTTTCTTATGCAGCCCTTGCCACTTAATGTACTAAACCCCCTCTTCTACTGCACTCTTTACCCCCCATTAATGCACAAATAGGCTGACACCAGACATAATTTCACTGCATTTCTTACTTCCAGTAACTATATGCATGTGACAATAAACTTCCTTGTATCCTTGTATCCTTGTATACACCCCATGATTTGGATCTGCTCTAAAATGTAATGGGTTCTTCTACACCCTTCAACCAGGTTTAATGAAAATCCATGTAGGCAATATTTACATAATCCTGTTGACAGAAGAAAAAAAACAGCAGAGAAGTTATTGTTTGTTGGAAGCCTTACCTTAGCAGAATGCAATTCTCATATTGTGAATGAACCGCTATTTTTATCTGCCATACTTTCCAGTATTTAAATCTGTTTGGGAAAAGGAGGTGACTCACAAGCATTTTCATCATAGTACAAAAACTTTACTCTTGAAATATAAAAATTGAATTTAATGTTACATCTCACGCACATCTAACATCTCACCCTGGGAAATGTTGTCCATCTGTAACACTGGCCACACACCATGAACTAAAGTATATGGAATGTGGCATACATTTGGTCTGGAACCTTTGGCTAGTTTCTACACATTGATTTGCATTACTACACATCCATCACATTGTAACTGGAGTCCTACAATCCCTGATTAATGTCCTGTAATCTCAATTTGAAGGAATTCCATGCTTGTGGGTGTTCTACCCAAAAGCCTAACTGAAGAAACCTAAACCTTGTCATTACAATTCTGTGATAATCACAGCTTTGAAAATGCTCTAGGTTATTTATGTTTTCCTCTTTCTTTCTTGTTTTGGGGAGTCTCTTTCATAGCAATTACCTTTATATATAGCTCCTAAACTCCATACACGATGCCAGTGAAGAGAGCTATAAGATTAAGTTTACAGTAGCTACACCCTGACATTTTGCAGTATGTTCTTTTCATCGTTAGCCTCTGCTGCTTCTGGAATGCTCCCTGGGCTCCATCCAGTTCTGTCAGAAAAGTAAAAACAAAAATGAGTAGTTTGAAAACCAACAAAGGACTCAAGTAAAAGCATGCAGTGCATGGGTGGTGCCACTGCATGGATTGAAATTATGTTCTGTGCTAAGATTACATTGTTTTTCAGAAGGCCTCCTGTTTCTCAGTATGTTAAGTCAACTTCTGTCAGTTCTACCTCTGTGGCAAGGGGACATTTTATTGAATATATTCTTAATTTAAATACTTGATGGCTAGTCAGTATCAAGCTCCTTGCAGGATTACAAAGACCTGACACTTATGCTGGGGCTATTAACTTTTGTTCTTAAGTATGCATGAACAAACATTAATGTATGCCTACGTCATTTCTCTGTAATGATCAAAAAACTATCAACCAAAAACATTCAATGAAACTATAACAATATACTGTGGGAGGCTGACAAGAATCCTTTAATAGTAAATATGTTGAAAAAGTAGCAAAGGGAACGGAAAAGCACATAAATGCATACCATTGAGTTCTGGCATTAGTTGAGCTATAAGTGGTTTTGAACAGGCCTCTAGAACAAGAAAGTATTAATTTGAAATAAAAAAAAAAAGAAATTGTTAAAATCAACCAAAAAATCTCTCAAAATGTATGATACTACCTTCACTGCAGATTAATTACCACTCATATGTCATCTGACATTTCCTTATGTTTATTCAAAGTGACAAGGTCATATCGGTGGTAACTAATCCCTTTTGGGGCGGCGGCTCAGATGGACAAGGAGTTGCTCAGCTACTGGAAGTATACTTTCGTGTAGCACCCTATGTGCACTGTGTGCTTACTGGTGGAGTGTTCAAATTTTAACAGAATAGTAGCCTAGAAATCTAGATGCACCCTAGCGGCAGCAAATTTAATTTGGGCTAGTCTAGCAACTCTCCGTTGGCTTGCGAGCTGGAAAAATGACTTGACTTCGAACTTGAACTTCGATAGGGCCAATCACATTGTGTATAGAGTCGATAGGCGGGCTTTACATAATTATTGATGGCAGAGTTGAAACGGTTCGGCGTGAATTCCCTGCTACTTGAAAACAAACAAGGTGGATGTTGCTGTTGGCGAACAGCGTTGTAATATTTGCACACCGGCTAAATATTTTAACGCTATTAAATAGCAATAACTGAGACGCATACGGCACTGGTGACTGGTAGTTTATTCCGCCATTCAGATCACACACAAAACTCGCGTGAGTACCGTGAGAGTGCCCTGGGGCTACGGTGTCCCTTAGGAGACATACAGTCAGGATGTTACATCTCCCTTCTTAAGAAAAAGTGGAATCTCATAAACACACAGTATTCATTTTGTCATTTTCATTATTGACATCCAATAACTTCATGAACAAGGTGTGCTTACAAACACTTAAAACATATGGCATTCAATAACTTCATGAGCAAGGTGTGCTTACAAACACTTAAAACATATGGCATTCAATAACTTCATGAGCAAGGTGTGCTTACAAACACTTAAAACATATGGCATTCAATAACTTCATGAGCAAGGTGTGCTTACAAACACTTAAAACATATGGCATTCAATAACTTCATGAGCAAGGTGTGCTTACAAACACTTAAAACATATGGCATTCAATAACTTCATGAGCAAGGTGATTGTGCTTAAGGCACTCGCAAGGAGTCTGAAAAGTACATTCTTTGGTCATTAGTGCATTACTATGTAAACAAATATGCAGTAGACATAAGGTAGGTGCAATAGATTCATTAGTGTTCTAGTTAAGGAGTGAAGTGTAACTTTCTTCTAAGACTCAGGTCACAGGTAAGTATACTCAGGTAGGTGAACTCATTTTTTTCAAGAAACAGGTACAGTAAACCAGGTGGATTCAGGTAAATGAACACATATTCAGGTAATTGATTGGCAAGTGATTACATTTCTCTTTCTTTCTTTCTTTCTTTTTTTTTAAGTAACAGGTACAGTAAACCAGGTGGATTCAGGTAAGTGAACACATTTTTTTAGGTAACAGGTAAGTGATTAGATTTCTTTCTTTTTTTTTTTTTAATTTTAGGGCAGCGATCCGCCTACACCCTTTACATTACAGGTTGAGAGTTAGCTTTGGTCTGGAGATGCGTCCAGACCTTGTCATGTAACCAGGCTGCTGTTGGTCTGTGGGTCGCAGGTGGTTGGCAGGTGCAGGGTGAGGGGGTTGTGTGTTGTTGTGCGTGTCTGCGTGTTGCATATCTGTATGCTGTGTGTCCCTGGTGTCTGGGGCGTCTCTGGGGTTGGCACGGAGGTGTCAGCGGTTTCTCCGCAGAGTCTGTCCGTCTCCTGTCTGTACGTGGTAGCTTCTGTGTGTGTGTGCATGTTTTGTTACCGTTGCGGGTCTCCATGATCCGTCTTCCTGGCAAATGCGGACAGGTGTGCCAACAGGTAGGTGAGGCAGTGGCTTGGTGCCTCTGTTGAAGTACACTTGTTGACGATGTTGACATGCTTGTCGCCTAACTTGGACCGCTGTCTGGGATACAACCTGTGGCTGCAGTCGCCTGCTGGTAACTGGGAGTATGGAGCGTAGACGCCGACTCATCAGAAGCTGTGCAGGTGATCGGAGGTTGTCCACTGGAGTGTTCCTGTATTCCAGCAGAGCGAGGTAGGGGTCTTTGTTTGAAGCTTTTGCTTTGTCCAGCATGCGCTTTGCTGTCTGGACAGTCTTTTCGGCGAGGCCGTTGCTCTGGGGGTAACGTGGACTTGTGGTGGTGTGGGTGAAACCCCACGCGTCGGTGAAGCGGCGGAACTCCTCAGAGCTGTAGTCCATTGTCGCTGATGACTGTCTCTGCGATGCCGTGACAAGCAAATGCAGACTTGAGTTTTGTGATAACTGCAGGTGATGTGCAGCTGGTAAGTCTCTCCATCTCGAAGAATCTGCTGTAGTAATCTACAATGATAATGAATGCTTGATTGTTCCACGTGAAAAGGTCTGTACTCACTACTTGCCATGGTCTCTCGGGTATGTCGTGTGACAGCAGGGGTTCTCTGGGGTTGGCACCACGTCTTTCTTGGCATATGCTGCACTGTTCCACTGTTGTTTCAATCTGTTTGCCCATGCCGGGCCCGAAGAGGTCTCTCGCTCTGTGTTTACTTTTCTCCACGCCCATGTGTCCTGTGTGTATGCGCTGAATCATGTCTCCTCTCAGACTCAGGGGGACTATTATCTTCTCACCTTTGCAAAGTATGCCTTCCATCTCAGAAATCTCATCCCGGTGGTTCCAGTATTCCTGGATGCAGGGCGGGCATTTCTTCCTCTCGTCAGGCCATCCATGCTGTGTGGCTCTTTTCAGTGCAGTGAGCTGTGGATCACGTGCTGTAGCGTCTTTGATCTCTGTCTGCTATCACTCACTGGCATGGAGCTCATGAGTGTGTGTACCTGTGCTTCCATGCTCTCCATGAGGCTGCGGTCATGGTGCTCAATGGACTTCCGGGACAACGTGTCAGCAACCGGAATGTCCTTACCAGGGCGGTGGATGATGTGGATGTCATATTTCTGAAGCTGTAGTATCATCCTCTGTAGCCGCGGTGGTGCTGCAGCCAGCGGTTTTCGGAGGATCGCTTTTTTTTTTATCGGTTTCTCAGTTCTTTGTGAGGGTCAAATTACGCTAGCGCTAGCAGGGGTGATTTGTTATCAGTTCTTTAATCTGCGTGAACGTTTTGTCATGGTTTTATTCCCATATGAACTCGCTGTCTTGCTTTAATATTTGACGCAATGGTGCATTTACCTCAGAGAGACGTGGTGCGAACTGGGCCAGATAGTTGATCATTCCGAGGATGGTCTCCAACTCCCCTCTGCTTGTGGGCGGCTGCATTTCTTTAATCGCCTTCACCTTATTATGGGTCCGGCTTGACGCCTTCGCTTGAGAGAGTATGCCCAAAGTAGCTGACCTCTTGCACGCATATCTGACACCTGTCAGGGTTCAGCCTTTTTCCTCTCTCTCTCGTGCGTCTCAGCATGGCTCTGAGGTTGTTGTCGTGCTCAAGCTTTGTTTTGCCAAAAACAAGATGTCATCAACTATGGCAGCTACACCTGGGAGGCCTTCGTACGTTTCGTCTACCCGTCTTTGAAATTCGTCCTGGGCGGAATTGATGGCGAAAGGAAATCTGAGGAACCAATATCTGCCAAAGGGCGTATTGAATGTTGTTAGCAACGAAGACTGTTTGCTTAACTTGATGGCCCAGTAGCCATACCTGGCGTCTAGGACGCTGAAGTACCTTGCTCCGGTGAGCTTTGTCATTACGTCCTCCAGCGTCGGCAGCGGGTAGTGGGGCCTCTGGATGGCCTTGTTGAGGGCCCTGGGGTCCAGGCAGATCATCAGCTTGCCGGTCTGGGGCTTCTCCACAACTACGAGGGCGTTGACCCACTCTGTGGGCTCAGTCACTTTACGGATCACGTTGCACACCTCCATCTTATCCAGCTCTTGCTTCAGCCTCTCCCGTAAAGCTAGTGGCACTCTCCGTGGGGGGTATACTACTGGCGCTGCATACGGGTCGATGTGGAGGTTGCACTCACCAGGGAACTCACCTATGCCTTGGAACAGGGCTGTACAGTGACATATATGTCGCACATGCTATAAAAAAAATAGTTTGTGCGATGGATGATTTACCAACGTAGCACTGGTGCTACAGTATACAGTTTTGCTTATGGCAATACAATGCATGCGTGTGAGACTGACAGGGAGGCTACATCAATTACCTTCTACTGTGATCAGTGCAACTGGCTACACCAGATGTGATAGAGGCGCGTAGGCTACGTAAAAAAAAAAAAATAGACCCGTCTTCTGTTTTTGCGGCGTTAACGGAGCTCTTCGATTCTGCGTGCCGGTGTAGGCTCCCCGTGAAACGCTTGTTTGTTTGTTTGAAGTCGCATTATAGACTACTTCTGTGAGCGGGAATTGATGTAGGCTACTTTGATTTCAACTTAGTTGCAGTCTACGCGATTAAAAAGTATGTCTACTTGTTTGTGGCCTAGTATCCAAACAATCCAACTCCAAATCAAACAACACCTTGCAAATTATCCTCGCGAGTCGAACAAGTGATAGCTATGTTTAGCCTAAAGCGAAAGTATCTTCCGACCGGGACGGGCTGAGGTGATTAGATTAGGCAAGCAAAGGTAGAAGTTTGTGGCAATCGTCTTGTTGCTTTGCATTTTTAGTTCAGTTTTAAACGAACAACTTTGTATCCAAACAACACCATTCAGATCTAAAACTTAGAAGAAAAAAGTCCACCGGGACGTTCGCTTCTATCTGTCAAATATGAGTCCACTTCATGCGCAACAGTCTCGCTTAGAAGTGCTTAATAACCTATACAAGATCGGTTCCGAAAAAACCTTCACGACACTTTAATTACAACTGCGTTTAGCCACAGACCTTCAGCTATCTTTAGTAAGCTACATACTGTAGCCTATGTGTATGGAACAGTCTAGGGATGCATTTCATGGGTGCACTGTTTGACATGTCAGTTAGCCTTGCACCACTGGTTAGATGTAATTACAGTATTTCCCTCGTGCAATGACAATAAGGTTGAATGTAGGGTAACTCTAATCTAAAATCTTAGAAATATGAACTAAACGTGAATTAAATCTCAGTGGAATAAAATCTTCAGCATATCTTCTACTTATTAAATACTTACTACTTGCTACTTAAATAGCAATAACTGAGACGCATACGGCACTGGTGACTGGTAGTTTATTCCGCCATTCAGATCACACACGAATTTCGCGTGAGTACCATGAGAGTGCCCTGGGGCTACGGTGTCCCTTAGGGGACATACAGTCAGGATGTTACAAGCGTGACACGAGATAAGCTTTTTTTAAGTTGGCAAAAGTTTGAACTAGTCAACTAGCTCCGCTGGTGGGAAAACACATGGGATTCATGAGTTGTATTGCTATCCTATTGCGTGCAGAGGGAATTTGAAAGACAACCGATTATCCCATCCCTCGGACTGAGCACTGCGAATGGTGAGTCCCCAGACCCTACATTTTAATGTGGGTCTGGCTCATCACGCTAACAGAATAGACATCAAACACTAACTCCGTGCACTTAGCGGAAATGACGATCATAACATTTAAATATAATTTTATTGGTGTCCTCTATTCAGTGGTGGAGGAAGTACTGAAACTCAGTACTTAAGTAAAAGTACAAATACACAGAGAAATATTTACTTTAGTAAAAGTAAAAGTACCACAATGACAACCCTACTTAAGTAAAAGTAAAAAGTACCTGCTTTTAAATGTACTTTAAGTATTAAAAGTAAAAGTATTTGCATAATGATTTATATACTATATTCTAAAACGAAAAATCAGTATGGGCTGTGGCATTTTAATTAAGTTTTAGGTTATACTCGACTAGATAGTTTTAAGCTAATGCAATTGTGCTTACCATCTGTGGCCCAGTTTACATTCTGACCTACAATTCTAGAGACTGTAATTCTGGTTATCTAACTAGGGTGATCTGCTGAGTATATCAGTCAGCAAAACACGAGAGCCTGAAGTTTAACAGGGGTAGACAAAGGGAAACGTCAGATTGGATCGTAATGCCAATTATGCTGATTGAACAGAAAAGTTGCTGAGAAAGGTGTCTCTATGATTAGGTTCAGGCGATAGACATTGAATGAACGCTCACATTACTACCCCAATTGTAGGCTATGCATCTTTATTTGATCACACACAATTAAGGAATATTTCCTAATCTGGAAAATGTTACGTTTTTTTCCCGCCACCCGGTTCATTAATAGTCTACCATTCATTTGTGCCGCGAAATTATCAGGCGTGTGACAGAAGCATGGGCATAGCCTGTAACTTTGCTGATCCAGCGGATAGCAATCTCATCAGAGAGGAGGCCCTAACGCTGCAGATAACAGACAGAGAAAGGCACAGAACACAGTTGCATGTACAGTGTAGCCATGGGTCTGGTGAATATAGCCTACCGAATGCAGATGGCTACAAGCTCACGCTTTGCCTGGTCTAGACTAGAAGCTTATGTTTCTAAGAATGCGTAAAGCTCCAGAATCTTTGGTAGCAACCCGCCCCTGGTAAAACAAACGTGTTTGTCAGAGAAAAAAAAAAATGATCATAAAATGTATCGTAAAAGGAACGATGGTGTTGTAGAAATATAGCGGCGTAAAAGTACAGATAATTGCTGTAAAATGTAACGAAGTAAAAGTCAAAAGTATGCACTATAAATTTTACTTAAGTAAAGTACAAATACGTGGAACGAAGTATTTGTACTTCGTTACATTCCACCACTGCCTCTATTCGACAGTAACGTAGTCATACTGTGTCAAAACATGAACAGTTTATGTTATAACTTGCTTGTACCTCTGTAAAGTGTGTTTTCCACTGCTGCTGCTTCAGCTTTCTCAACCATGATTACCACGAGTTTGAAAACGTTCCCTCCTATCCGCTATTAACGTTTTTCATGTGACGTATTCTAGGTTCTATAGCTTTGTTTACATCCAGCTGGTAGGCAAGGGACAAGTTGAACCCATTGAACATCGTTGTCTGCAGCTGCCTCTCAGTAGGCTACATCTCTGTATTTCAGCAATGTCAACATTTCAGGCATCAATAAAGGTGATGATGAAACGTTATCCCATTGTTCAATATTTGATAGCCTGTCACAGGAACGTTGTTTCGCTAAAATCGCCCTGATTTGGTGCATTGATCTGTATCGATAACGTTATGGGAGAACCTGCATGTAGCCTAATGGTAGCCTAACTTTTTTTCTCTGTTCAAAACTCGGTTTACACGAAGACGATATCCTTTCTTAGAAGCTGTGAAATTTGACCAGAAAGGAACATGTCTTCCTTCTGAAAGCTGACACAAAATCAAACAATATTTGATCATTTAACTTCAACTGAACAGAGACAGGTCTTGGTAGGCAGACTCAGCAGACGTTAAAACGGTAGCCTACTGTTATAGCCAGAGTCAGTCAGCATCATGTAACATTATTGGCGTTAGTCATGAATCCTGTAACATATTATATCATATAACAGCGATGGCTTATTCGAAGACGATCTGCATGGATATATAACCACCCAGAAAAACTCAGAATGTGAGTGATAAAGTTCATTAATTGTATGAAACTTTTTATTAGTTATCCATTGCAGCATTGCCTATATTAGGCTGTTATGCTAGCTCAGCCTTTAAATGTGTGGTTATTTTGGTCATGTGGACTTGATTAAACGGGTAAAGATAATTCATAAACTGCTTATTTCTTACATAACTGAAGCAGTAGCCTAGGTTCAACAGTGGTGTTTGAGGTTGCTGTGTTAAGTTGTTGTGTGTGATCGCTAAACAATTAGGATCAAATCAGTTTATTTTGACATACGGGAGTTAGCCTGACCTATAACGTTAGCCTATAGCACAGCCTATTCTGTTTTCATGTATTAGCATTTGTTGTGATTATATAATCAAATGACACTCATGATAACTTGAAATAGAAGGACAGAAGATAGGTGATTGATGTCCACAAGCACGAATTTCACGAGACAAATTAGAACAAACTGTTCCGGTAAAAATAATCTTGCCATGTTTAAAATGCTGCACTTTTTCCCTTCATAGCCTATCTCTGGCAATTAATTTTTGGATGACTGTAGATAGGAGTATTTTAGCCTACGTCTTCGTAGACAGTAGGCTACACCATTAGGCTATCTTGAGAATAAAAGACTTCACAGCTGCTAACGATCATCCTCCACAACCACGAGGATAGGTAGGCTAAACTGTAGTTCGTCGCCTTTTTGCTTCTTATTGTAAAACCAACTGTTAGGGCCTACACAAGTGGTCGGCATCCCGGTCAATATTTGATATTAAAATTTCAATTTTGAAGCTATTTGTAACTATGTGTAGCCTATGCAACCCGACTGTTGCAGGCTTGCCTACCACTCTCTGCAGTGCTTGCCTACCACTCCAGTTGTAAACAAACGGTCACATGACATTATGACGTAGGTGCAAAACCTTAATATAGCCAAGATGGCATCCGTTGAGGGCGAAAAGTGTCCAGCGTTCCACACTCAGCTTTTTGACCGTTATGTGTGCACCATCTGGGGACTAGCAGTGCACTTTGTGTCGTTGGAATGGTCAGTTTGAACACCCTCACACACTCAAATTAGTTATATGATCGCCATTTCCGCTAAGTGCACAGAGTTAGTGTGCTGTAATGTTTAGAAGACTGTACGTTTAGACGACTATACATTAATGACACAAACATAATGCAGAAGTAAGTCATTTGAGACACTTAGCTTAAGGTACTAATGTTTGTGTCATTAATGTATAGTCGTCTAAACGTACAGTCTTCTAAACATTACAGCACATGTTATGAAAGACATCGTCCCTCAAGATCAACAAATAGATAGCATTCTATGCTATGCTATGCTATGCTATGCTATTCTATTCTATATAGCTACATTTCCCGGCAGGCCTTGTTCCTTGTTCCTCCTAATTTTAGAAAATACATATAAACAACAAATAAGATAAGTTGTGTATTTTTATCAGCTTATTATTATTTCTGAATAACATTTCATTTGGGAACATCTAACGAGAATGAAAGCACACTACAAAAATATATAGGGTCACCATGACCGTTATGTGTCCGATATGTAGCCTACGCTGGTTCTTTGCAGATTGTTTGATGATTATAGTGGATGGAATCCACTATCTTGAAATCTCCTGGCTTCTTCTTCTTATAACCTTTTCTTTTTACCTTTTCAAGAGTGAATGCGACTCTAACCGCTTAACGTACAGACATGTTGAAATAACCGTTGTGTAGGTCTGGAGTTGGACAGGAGAGTTGTTATTTCAGATTTTTTTAAAAGTTTATACTTTTTGAGAAATAGGGGATTAAAAATGTTAAAAAGCTCATTTTCCCCCAATAGACTTGAATGGCTGTGATGTCATAATGGCCTAAAGCCAGCTGCGCTCGTTAAGCTCCCAGAGTAGTTCCCGGGCTAATCAGAACACTGGCACAGGTGTCACCTGTGAATCCAACTGTCTCAGCTTCTAATGCATACAATCTGGCGCTCTTTAAAACTACACATCATGTTTAAGTGTATCCCGTGTGTCAAAATAAAAGTCACACCCATATCTCATGCTTTGCGCATTATATCTCCAGAATGGCTTGATGCATATGCTTCAAATTTGGTACAAGTGTTTGTATGGACTCAAAGATGAAGTGAGTTGATGTTGGAGGTCAAAGGTCAAGTCCATGAATACTCTGAGCGCGATATCTCAAGAATGCCTTGACATACATGCCTGAAATTTGGTATGAGTGTTTGTATGGACTCAAAGATGAAGTGAATTGATGTTCAAGATTCAAGATTTCTTTTATTACATCTTATTATAGGCTTATAATAGAGTAAAATTCAAGATGCTCTCAATGGTGCCTCTGTAAAAAGACCTTAGGATCTTGGGTCGCATACCAAACTTTCTCAATCGTCTGAGGTGGTACAGACGTTGTTGGCCTTTTTTTACATTGTTCTGAGTGTGACTGTCCCAGGTGAGGTCTTCTGAGATGGTAACGCCCAGGAACTTAAAGTCTCTCACCCTCTCCACTGTCTCACCATTGATGTTAATGGCTTCAAACTGTTGTTCTTTCCGCCTGAAGTTAACTATCAATTCCTTCGTCTTGGACACATTCAGAGACAAGTTGTTTCCTTTACACCAATTCATAAGGTTGTTGATTTCGTTTCTGTAGGCTGTTTCGTCATTGCTTGTGATTAAACCGATTACAGTGGTGTCATCTGCAAACTTGATGATGATGTTGGTGTTGTGTATAGCCACACAGTCATGCGTATACAAGGAGTAGAGGAGAGGGCTCAGAACACAACCTTGCGGAGCTCCCGTGCTGATGGTCAAGGAGGAGGATGTGATGGAGCCCATTCTCACCACCTGTTTTCGTCCAGAGAGGAAGTCCAGTACAGGGGCGATTCTAGACCTAGAGCTTTGCTGAGGCACAGGCCCCCAACACCCAATACATTAAAAAAAAAACATTTAAATGTGCGCGCAATATGAAATAAATGGCTTTTACGTCTAGCCCCCATCATGTCCTCATCCATTTCTTGCCTGTCTCTCTCCTCCTCCTCCTCCTGCCTGGTATTGGACTGCCCAGCCTGTGCTCTTTCTCCCCTCTCTTCTTCTTTTTGACCTTCTTCTCCTCCTCCTTCTCCTCCTCCAGCACTCTCTCCCTCAATTGTTGTAGCAGCCACTGCAGCAACATCCAAACACATAGGCATAAGTTAGCCTACTGTATACTCACTGTATGAATTTAATAGGCTTTCCTACACAAGGGAAGCTTATTTTTAGTCAAAATTAAGATATACTTCCCTCCCAGGCAAGGGTCCTGTAGTCATCATGGCAATACTGCAGTTCTTTGTAGCTTAAATAGCCTACTAAAGCCTTCATACTGACTTTTGGTGATAATTTGCAAATATAGCCTAATAATCTACACAGAAGTCTGATTCTGTGTAGATTATTATAGGCTACATTTACAAATGCAGCAAACTTATTTAAGTTTGCCATTAAACCATTGATCAAATCACAGCACTGGCTATTACCAGCATAAATGTTACCTTTAATGTGGGCAATTATCATACCTCCCTCGTCCTCCTCATCTCTCCTCACTGTTCCTTTCCCTCTGCCTCTGTTCAGGAAGCAGGCCTGTTCTATTTTCCTACATTTTGTTAATGTAAAATAATATAATACATTGCCATATTTGCATTTAGCCTGTATATCAAGTATCCTGCCAAATGTAGGCTAATTTATTTATTTGTGAATCCATCTATAGCTAAACCAAATATGCCCATGGTGACCTATCTGACTGCATACTGCCTAATACTACTACTAAAACAGTCCATTTTCTCTTCCACAAAACCCAACATAGGCTAATCAAGGATATATGTTTTATACTTTTAGTTTTTATTTGAAATATCAGCATTGATAGGGGCAGTAGGCAAACGTTAGGCCTACTTTCGTATTGCACTTCAGCTTGTATTCGGTGTAAACAAACAAGCATGCGTGGAAGCCTGGAGTTGTCAGTAGCGTTCTACCTTTGAATAAAATGGGAGTATTACGGGGAAGCTACTTTTTGTGCCTGTTAAGCTACAGCTATATTTTGCATATTGCAGCCAATACGTCAACTGGGCTGAAAGGCATGTTAGGTTACGTTTCCTTCTCTCACTGCATTCTCAGAATCTCATCCTGTTCCTCCTATATCAAATGAATTCGGTGGATAGAAGAACTAATTTCTTCAATCTTTGCATCTTTGCTGGCTAGTCTAACTTTCCACTTTTTCTGCGCGCTCTTGGATTTGATAGAAGCGACTACTAGCGAGTCACAACGCAAAACTGCTAACGTTGATGGGAGGTCTAGTTTTTATGCTGCATTCACGACGTAATTCTATGGTTTGCACCAGTAATGTTTCTCAATGTTGCGGTGTATTTTGTAGACAAACATTGACATGGTTAGAAGTCATTCGCACCAGTGCGCCTAAATATTTTTTGCACTTTCATACGGCATCATTTTTTACCGCGTAATGAAAGTGAAATGGGCGCACTGTAGAGCCCTGGGAAGAATTGTCTGATGTCCATCTCTGAATAGTTTATCAGAAGGCTATGTTTAGTTTTACAGTAGGACAGCTTCACAAACAGTATAGGCTACTTTTACAGGACTCTCTCTCCAGTATACGTATAAATCATTATAAATTGTCCGCATGTGCATGCAGCCTACACATGGTGTGAGTGTGTGTGTGAGGGAGAGAGCGGCAAGCTGGTAAACTGTTGCTAAATTTAGGCTACGACACTAAGCATTGAAAAACAGATGCTAATTATGTGGGCAACATTCTCTAACAGCGATCAACTTGTCATTTTTTCTGTCAAACAAGTTGTGAATTTGTTGTAACATTAAAACAGGGGACGACTTACTCTGTGCTCAAAGTGATATGACAAGCTCCAGCGGATCAATCTTAAGCTACAGAGGTGCTATATCCTGATTGGCTATTATGGCCCCTTTCTTTTTTCCTTGTTTTTTTATTGGCTGGTAAGTGACAGGCTCGAGTCATGACTAAAGCAGGCACGGAGATGCGCTCATGAATGCCATTTCCAACAAGAGCAGCGCTAGAATTGTACTGGGGCACTGGAGACTTTTACTAAGGCGCGTGCCCCAGTGAATGAGGTCTAGTGACGCCCCTGGTCCAGTATCCAGCTACATAGGCCGCTGTGCATTCTTAGACTCCTGAGCTTGCCGTCAAGTATATTGGGGACAATAACAGATGACTTAAAGCTGCTTGGTACAACACACGTGGACAGGGAGAAGTTGAAGATGTCTGTAAACACACCAGCCAGTTGCTCTGAACACACTTTGATTACACGGCCTGGAATCCCATCAGGTCCTGCTGCTTTCCGAATGTTGACTTGCTTGAAAGATTTCTGCACATCAGCCACTGTGAGCATTAGGCCTGGGTCAGAGAGGTGAGAAATGGAGGGGGCTCTTACTGGAGGTTTGATGTTAACCTCAAAACGTGTATAGAACTGGTTCAGCTCGTCTGCAAGTGAGAATCATGTGCAGTCCCTGCCACATATTCCTTGAATCATTTCTTTCCAGCTGTTCATCAATCTTGTGCCTATATTCTCTTTTTGCTGCTTTGATTGTTTTCCGCAGGTCATATCTGGCTTTTTTCTCCAGCTCTTTGTTTCCAGAGGCAAACGCACAATTCCGAGCTCTGAGAGCAGATTTTACTTGGCTATTTATCCATGGTTTTTGATTTGCAGGGTTTCCCGCAGCACTTTGCAGTCAAGGCGGCTGCCTTGGCAAAACAAGCCTGCCGCCTTAACTACGTCGTCAAAAAAAACGTGTTACTTTGTCCTGTTTTCTCCCTTTCATTCCAAACCGTGACCAACGCCAATCTCCCTTCTCCGCAGAACGCATTAAAAAATAAGAAGAAACGTGTCATGAATCGAAAAATAATCATATTTTATAATCTTTACATATGTGAAATGACTCCGAATCAGAGCTAGTGAGCGGAGCTGAGCGGTGCAAATACCTCTCCTCGCTCCTCATTCTCAAGAATCAGTCAAATCGCGAACAGCCACAGCTCCGTTTAATTGTCAGGTGTGATGAAATGCGTTCATATTCCACTTATGTCATAAACGTTGCAGGCCTATGGAAAGGTTTAGTGGTAGGGTTGTCCAATGATCAAGTTGTTGCTTCAATTTGTGTTTTAATTTATGCGACGCACCGATGCTGGGTTCATCAGTTAAAAATATTTAGCCGACTGCGTGATTTGTCATTTTCGTTCTTTTGGCAATTAATCCCGACTGATCCCTTTAGTTAACGTTGCCAAGCTTGTTTGTTGTTGCAGTATCAGTGTTGCAGTCTTTTAAAATAAATGTTCTGAGTGAAATATATTGCCGTTGCTCTTAGTTCTTTGGTACCGGGGAGCTAAATTGACCTGACGCGAATAGGGCCCTAGGCCCGTCCAGGCCCATCCGTGCCTACGCGTATGCTTTCTAATTTATTTAGCTAACTCCATCCCCATCAACGGACTTAGGCTATATGGCCAATATCTTTGAAATTTAACGGTCTTAGTTTTATTAGTGGGCATGCCTCAGACTCGTGGTGTGAGCAGTATGGGAGCGGAACAGAGCGGCCACTCCGGCCTCTAAATTAAAAAGCGCTCCGCGCTCAAATTTCATCCATATTACACAAAACTATAAATCTAAACTTCATTCACTCTCGGTGTATGGATCAGGACAGACTTGCGGAACAGGCTGCAGGTCAACAGTCTGACAGCCTCCATGAAGATAAGCATTAATGGTCCAATAGTAAAACAGTGCAATTACCAAAGGGCCCTTGAAATGATCTTTTTAAAGCCAAGGAGGATGGCTTGAAACAATGCTAGTCGTCAGCTCTGCCATAAGTAGTGACTGATCACATTTGCACATTTTGTTGTTTTGCACTTTCTTTTGCACTTGTCCTATAGTTTGTAATAAGAAGAGGAGAGATAGACTTCTGTATAGTCATAGACATAGTCTGTCTGCCTCTTCACCCCCTCCATGTTTGGATACTGTCTGTCCACTAACCACTTTTACCACTGTTTGCGTGCTATATTAGCACATTAGCACATATGCATAACCCCTCCCTCCATGCCACAGCCGAACTGTGGCCACACTTATACCTTTTCTTAAAATAGTTAAATATATAGATATATAGACTTTACTTTACTTTATTTCTGCATTGTTGCACTGTTGGACTTACTCATTTGCACTATCACCATGACCACTATCACCATTGCACTCATTCACACAGAGCACCTTACCTTACCTTACCTTACTATGCACAGAGAATCACAGGCTCAGTCCCTGCCTCAGTCATTGCAAGTGCCTCTGATTTATTAATCACCACTATGTGGATACTGTTTTTAGAATTGATTTATATTAAGTGTTAGTTAGTATAATTTGTATTTTAGTATATTTAGCATATTCTTTATCTTCTACTGTCCTTATTGCTTAGTTGTGTTTTTTTATTATATACTTTAATGACTCTTTCTGCTGTTAAAGAATGTGTTTGTGTTGTCTGTATGCTGCTGAGACCTTGAATTTCCCCTGGGGATCAATAAAGTATCTATCTATCTATCTATCTATCTATCTATCTAATAGTCTTTGTTAAAATTGCACAAATTACACAAATATTTTGAAATATTTGTATACTGTTGTATAGTTTGTTTGGTGTTGTTACTTTGTTCTTTGTTAACTGTTATTTTGAGAAGCTGGTTATTTATTTATAATGTAGTGTTAATAACAATAAATAATTGTTAAATATACAGAGTCTAGTGTATCGCACAAACAAGACGCCAACACCCACCACCCACACCCCCCCACCGATGGCAACCGATACAAGAACCCCCTACACCCCCGGGACCTACGACCTACCACCTTGACTAACACATTTCCTGCGGGAAACCCTGATGTGGATACATTTTGACTGTTTTTGTTGGAACAATATCTTCTACACACTTCTGTATGAATCCTGTGACTGTCTCTGTGTATTCATCTATATCCCCATTTGATGCATCACGGAACATGTCCCAATCAGTGCATTCAAAGCAGCCTTGCAAACCAGTCTTATTCCTCAGACCAACAGCAAATGGTTTTGACAGTGGGTGGGCTCTGTTTCAGTTTCTGCTTGTAAGCTGGAAGGAGCAGGATAGAAGAGTGATCCGATTTGCCAAACGGTGGGCGGAGGAGGGGCTTGTACCCATCGCGGAAGGGAGTATAGCAGTGGTCTAGTGTGCGATTTCCACGTGTGTTTACCTCTATGTGCTGGAAGTATTTGGGCAGTATCTTTCTCAGAGATGCGTGGTTGAAGTCGCCTGCAATGATAAAAGCAGCGTCTGGATGTAAGCTCTCCGTTTTGCTGATAATCGCGTACAGTTCTTTTAGCGCAAGCTCTGCATCCGCTTGCGGTTGAATGTATACTGCGGTTGCTACAACAGCCGTGAATTCTCTTGGCAACCAGAATGGACGGCAGAGAATGGTGAGATATTCTATGTCTGGAAAACAAAAGGACTTGATCGAGTGGATATTCTTACTGTCACACCAAGCACAGTTAACCATGAAACACACCCCTCCACCCCTGACTTTACCCGATAGTTCTTTTGACCTGTCGGTCCGAAACACAGAGAAACCAGTGGGAGAAATAGCATGGTTTGGCGCATCTTCCGATAACCAAGTTTCCGTGAGACAGATGATATTACAGTCCCTAATTTCTCTCTGAAAGGAGATCCTTGCACGCAACTCGCACATCTTATTGTCCAAAGACTGAACATTGGCCAAAAGGATGCTTGGGAGCAGTGGTCGATTTGCACGTCGTCTCAGTCTCACTAATACACCCGCTCTCCTACCTCTTCGGCGGCGGCGGCGTCTCGTCCATGGCAACAGTGGGGAAGGTGCGTCCCGAGTGAGTGCGGGGTCCCAGTTTAGAAACTCCGGCTCCACATGAGCTGACAGTGAGTTGTTTATGTTCAGTAATGTCTCTCTGTCATACTGAATAAGACCGCTTGCTTTTTGTAGAAAAATGAAGTATATACATAGTAATGTTATCAAAAATAGATAGGAAAGATGAGGAGCGAAAAACAAAGCTGCCATTTTCGGCGCTATTGTTACGTCATTTGTTGGAGGTCAAAGGTCAAATGTCAAGGTCAAAAACACCTTGAGTGTTTGGTACGAGGGTTTGTATGAACCCAAAGATTAAGTGATTCAATGTTTTTTTTTTCAGGAATCTCCCACCAACATTAAGCCAGCAGCTTTCCATCCACTACTGTAATTCCTCTGGCATTACATTTCTAGTTTTCTATTGAAATGCCAACATCACCCCACTGACCAAAATAACGTTGGCCCAAAGTCAGGTGAACAATGTAATGACAACGACTGCTATGCCGTGGGGCCAATGTGTGCTTGCTATCTGGATAGCAGTTTAGCAGGATGGCTTTGCCATGGAAACATCATGGAGTCATTTCAAGGGTAAGGTAATAACAAAGATTGTGTGGTTACCAAGATGAATCATAAAAGGATTCGCCAATGGAACAAAATGCCACTAGTTCCGGACTCCTAAGTAGGTGTCAAAACATTAACTTTTAAAGCAATAAGAGAATATAAATATAATTATGAATATAAATATAATTATGCAATAAATAATTTAAGTTTTGCCCGCTTTATTTAATTTCTTCCAAGACATACTCGAAATTACGTTTCTCACTAGCGGTGAAGACAAGACATATTTGACCAATTTTAACGACAAACATAACATTCAAGTAAACAGTAAAAACAGTAAATAAGAGGGGCACATATAGTAAGGGAGCAGCAAAATTTTGTCCTGGTGATGTTAAAATACTAGTGCAAATACTGTAAAATACTATAAAATACTGTTTGACCTAAGGACTTTGGTTAAAGTTTGTACTGTATATTGTTTTGCAAACTAACCTGAAAGTGTTAACATGCGTTCAGCATGTCCAGGATTTATGAGGGTAGTCTCCTAGCCTAGAAATCTAACGCTTCTGTACCTCTTAGTAGATCAAAAAATGTAATTTGCAGCCAGGGTAGTCTAGCAACTCCAGCTGTGTTCTGTTGGCTTGCAAGCTGGAAAAATAAAACTTCAATCAGGCCAATCACATCGCCTGAGTTTTAGCCCAGGAAGTATAGTGATGGTGATGACGGTTCCTAAGGACATGAATTAACCTGAAATAACCGTTGCTACTTGAAATCTAAAAAACAATGAAGATGGATGCTGCTGTTGAAAAAATAAATGGATGCTGGTGTTCGAACAGAGTCTTTGAATTGAAGTTCGCGATTCGAGTTAAGCTTTTTTTAAATTGGCAAAAGTTTGATCAACTAGCCAACTAGCTCCGCTGGTGGAAAAATGCATGGGACTCATGAGTTGTAGCGCTATCCTATTGCGTGCAGAGGAAATTTGAAAGACAACCGTTTATCCCGGCCTTCGGATTGAGCAGTGCCAATGGTAAGTTCCCAGACCCTACATCTTGATGTGGGTCAGGCTAGTAGTCTATTAGTTCTAGCAAAAATATGTCAGGTTAGTTTATCAACCATCTCTGGGTGTAGAGTCTTTGACAGCAGGTGGCTGTGCACAAGAGATTTGCTGAGACAGTGGCAGATCAAACAACTGCTTGCAATAGTAAGTCCCTGCCCCCCCCCCCCCCTACATACACAGCACATTATTTCATCAGGAAGCTTCTCCAACACACATCCCCAACATACTTACAGCACACTGCCCCCAATACACAGCACATTGTCTCATGAGGAAGCTTCTCCAACACACATATTGCACACTGCCCTCTCCCCACATACACAGCACACTATCCCATCTCCCCTGTCATCCCCCCAACACACACACCAAGACCCCTGGCAGTTGGGTTAGCCCCCTTGAGCCGTGGATCTGCCCAAGGTTTCTTCCTTGGTAAGGGAGTTTTTCCTTGCCCCTGTTGCTCTTGGGTGCTCCTTGTTGGTGCCCCCCACCCAATCCCAATCCTCCCCCACCTTTTTTATGCAGCCCTTGCCACTTAATCTACTAAACCCCTCTTCTACTGCACTTTTTACCCCCATTAATGCACAAATAGGCTGACACCAGACATAATTTCACTGCATTTCTTACTTCCAGTAACTATATGCATGTGACAATAAACTTCCTTGTATCCTTGTAAAAGTTAAAACAAAGTTATATTTTTCTGTCTTTATTTTGTTGGAAAGTAACATTTCAATGTCAGAATGTTAGGAAGAACATGTCTTGGGAAAATGGGTTCATTACTTACATTTCTGAATGTGGGGCTAAGTAGCCTACATGCGCACATATGCACACATAGTGCATAAATAAAGTATGCATGCACACATATTCCCTCACGGGATCAAAATAGAATGCTTAGGCTATACCTGTGTTTATAGCCTCCTATGTTTATTGCAGGTGAGACATGGAAAAGCAGTTTTAGAGAAATTAGTTAACCTATGGAGAGTGACGGCCTGTGGTTCGTGAAGGGCAGTTATTTGAATGTGCGGTGGCCTTACCCACGTAAAACAGAGTGAAAAAGCATTTTGTATATAAACATTATATAATTGGATACATGTATTATTCTAGCTATATAGCCTAAACGGCATATTGCATGGTATTTCCAACTGCGAGATACAGCACTTCACGATGACGGCAATGAGTAGTTAACAGACAAGACACAATCTATCTGAATATCTGCAATCTAGCAATCTATCTGAAATAACACCTATTTGATTTTAAGCCCATTATTCATGTAACATATTGTGTGTTAGTGTAGGCTAGCTTAAACTGTGTATGCTATGTTTAAACTGTATTGCGAGTTTAATGTCAGCATGTCGACTTTAAAGTCGACACGTCGAGATTAAAGTCGACATGACATCTCAACTTTATTCTCGAAATATCGAGTATAATGTCGACATGGCGACTTTAAAGTCAACATGTCGAGTTTAATCTCGCCATGGCAAAAATATTTTTTTCTTCATGTGTGGCCCTAATACTCCGTCGTAATTGGGCATTTGTAAATCTAATTGCCAAAAAAAAATGAAATGCTGCCACTCTATTCATATTTTTGCCACTCGATGATAACGAAAATGATGTGTGCTGAGCACCAAACATTTATTCAGATATCCACTGAAGCAAGAATGCAAACCATCTAGCACCAGGCCGGCTCACTTTGTGCCACATGTGGTTCTGTATTAAATACAATGTAAGTCAATGGAAAAGTCTTGTGTGGCTGCATTCAAGACACCTCAGATCCAAACTTGTTATTATTGTAGTTATTGTCTCAATTATAATCATTCATTTTTCAAAATTTGTTTGATTCTAGAGTGTATCTTGATCCTTAATGTGAGCTTTCTCAAAAACATTTAATAATGTACTGATTAAAATGACAGCATTACACACCCTAAATTAATACTAACTTGAATAGCAACATCTTGTAGTTTGACAGCAGAGACAACAAAATAATAATTGTTTCAGGATGTCTCATGTTATTGTCTCCTGCAAGCCTAATGGCTTCTGCTGCTGCTTAACATCTATTCCTTCTGCACCAGGTGCAGTAATTGTGTTGTCTCTAGCAGTTCATGTTTGGATCCCTGAGATATAGAGGCAGTCCTTTCAGTAATTGTCTGTTATATGTGAACATAATTACTAAGTATGTCTTGGCAAGCTTTTGAGAAAAAAGAAAGAACCAAAACAAAACATGACAACAAAGGATATCTGCTGGGATTCCATGTGAGAAGACAGTAGACCGGATATTATGGCCCTTTACAAAGTGAGTCAGATTTTATGATACTTCAATCAGGGCCAGCCACCTACTGAATTAGCTCATAGCTGGCATAATATGTAGTTGCCATGGCAGGGAGTGCTCCCCAAATCATCAGATGTTAGTGAGGGATGCAACACATACATGCTTGGCAAAGAGGAAAAGACCTTAACAGAGAACCACAAAATAGAAAAAAAGAGAAAGAAAACCACAGTATTTAGGAAAAAAGAAGAGGGAGGAGGAAAGAAAGTGTCATATTTTTAGGCTAAAATTACAGCGTTGGAACAGTTGTGCAGCTTGGTGGAATAGCTGGGACTGGTATGCCAAACTCTACTCCTCCCCTCTGCCCTCTGCATGGACCTGTTTTCCACTCTCTTAAAAAACCTTTGCAGATTTCACATCCAAGTTCAGCTCTCTCAGCCCATGGCGTCAGGGAGAGACCTTTTTTTTTAACCAATATCCTTTGTGTACTGTTGTAAAAGATAGAAGCTAGGGGACTTACTGAGGTCACACAGTGTTCTCGGTGAGCCAGAGTTTTTCAGAAGTAACACGATGTACATGTGGCTGTGTTTGGGATAGTGGAATTTCAGTTTCACCGAAGAGAGGAAAACCCACACTCACACTGTAGTTCAGATAAGGTCTCAAGCATTTCTAAGTGTGTGTATGTATGTTCATGTTTCATTTCATTTGCTGTTCTTGCTCTTCTTCATTACCTATAAAAAATATTTTTTTCTGTTCTAAAAAGTTTCACTAAGAAAACAAAAATAAGAAATATACAATATAATGTCAAGGCTTTTCTGTTACAAACACTTACTTTGACTTGTAGAAAATCTTGTGGCTGTCCCAGTGGTCAGTGGTAGAAGGCAAAAGCATATGTTCTTAATTTCAGAGAGTATGCCAGCTCATGTGACAGAGAGTGTGCGATTTGTCTGTGCAAAACATACCATGGATTTTCACGCACACATAAAATTCTGACACTGATATTGGAGCAGTAAATGGTCTTGTGTGCAGATTTTGTTAGTCTGCCTGGCTGCACGTGGGTTGAGGCTCTCACCAACAAGTGCAACTTTCACAGGCTTCTTGTGGAGCGTCAGGTCAGGTGGTAAAGTGCAGAAACATGGTTCACAACCCCTGCCCTGCAGTGACTCACAGTCTCAGCCTAAGGGCATTCTGCAGAAGTGCTTTAGGACTCTCTAACAGTAATGATGTTTATAACCTTACCACAAAGTCCCACAATAAATTAGATAATGTCTACATATCTTTTTTAACACACAATTTTTAACTACACGGTTTAAGAGCGAGAACACAGGAAATAATGACATAAATAACTACACATTTAGACAAGAGTGTGTATAGACTGGTGCATACTTCTGCACACTATCATTTAAGAAGAAAATGTTCAAAGAAGTTGTTACTTATACTTTTAATACTATATATGACATCATACTCATTTCACCAGAGGTCCAATGCAGTAACTAAACATTCATCAGAAATTTGAGATCCTTGTTAGTGTGGAGTGTCTGCAATTTAATTAAGCAGACATATAAAATGTATTTTAAGACCATGCCTTTTACTTTATGCAGAGTGAACCTGTTTTGATGTGTAAGTGTAGCCTAGTCTTGGTCATTGTTTTAGGAGCTTTTCCAGCTGTGGTTAAACCATTCAAAAGTGGTAATGGTGGGGAAGGAGGACTAGCTAAATCCTCTCTCTCTTGGAAAAAAAACTTGCTGCTGAGCAGGTAGTTTTTTTCTAAAAGGAGGGGTCCTTCTTGATGAATTGTGATGTAACGCCACATGATTGGTGGATCGTTTTGCTCAGGATGGGCATCTGGCCAAGCCCGTATGTCTTTAAATACTGTAAACAGATGGCTAGCCAGTCCTGAGTTTGCCTGTGTTTTCTGTCTCTGCCTCTGTCTCTGTCCCTCTAACTTTTCCACTCTTCATTCTCTTGCCATCTCTTCTGCATGCTCAGGCTGCCCATTCAGCCACTTCTCACTGTCAACGCCAGTAAACTAAGCCAGAGAAAACTTTCTCATAGCAAAACAGCTACTGTGCCTATACTTCCTTTCTGTTCTGTTTTTTCTTTATTGCTGTCAGTGTGATAACATGGCTCAGCAGAGGTGTTTCACACGTATGGGCTCCATATGGGCTTTCATGTGGGGGCTTTTCCTGGTGGAGGGAACATACTATGGCCACATCTACAACTCACATATCATCAGCCATCGTATGCCCAGTCATCCTGCCCCTAGACAGTATGGCAGCATGGACAACCAGCTTCCATCTGAGCCTGAGCCTCATGCTCCAGAGGTCTCCGGGGGTACTGACATTTCTGGGCTTCCAGAGGTGTCTGGATCTCCTGACATGCAGCAGCCAGTCAATGTGAGCCGTGTGTACTATGGGATAATGTTTGATGCAGGCAGCACAGGCACACGAATCCACATCTACAAGTTCATCCAAAAGGATCCAGGTGAGTAATGTTGCTGTAATGTTTTACTCAGCTGTATAATCAAGATAAATATAGCAACAACAAAGGGAGTTTTAATTACATATAGTGTATGTTGCTTTCACCAGGTTTATTGTGCAACTTCAGGTAGCTAATTGAAGGTAGTTATTTGAAGACAACATTAGCACTTTTACAATGTTTTATAAACTCAATCTAGATATAATGTCAGCAATATCATTGAAAGAATATGTTAAATAATCCATCTTCAAATTAGGTTATTGTATTTTAAGATTGTAATGTAGCATTTCATGATTAAAATGTTTCAGTATTGCACATGTTCTGACATATGCTTCTCTGACTATGCTCAGGCTGAAAAAGTGATATTTCTCTCACAATCTTTGACATCATCACCTGTTTTCTTAATGCTGGTTTCAGTTGAGTTACCGGTTTTGGACAATGAAATGTATCATGCTGTGAAGCCTGGACTCTCTGCATATGCAGATAAGCCTGACGTGGTAGGTTCATAATGAATATTTTTAACCGTTTTTTTATTTTTTTATTAATTAATTTAAAGTTACTGGCAGCCAAGATATGTCAACCGGTAAAGTAATGTAAATATTTGTATGTAAAGATATCACAACGTGGCTTGGTAGTCATTCTATAAGAGTGCAATCCTTTAAAGTTTTTGTAATGATTTTTTTTACAAGGGTGGGGACACTATAAGGCAGCTTTTGAAGGTGGCCAAGAAGACTGTGCCCAAGAGTGAGTGGAAACAGACCCCTGTAATACTGAAAGCCACAGCAGGCCTCCGCCTGCTACCAGAAGAGAAGGCCAAAGCCCTTCTGGATGAGGTGAGACTTTGGAGTCCATGCTGTTCTTTTATTTTCCCCTCATATTTCTGTAAGTTTACCAGAAAAGAAAACAAATCACACCAATGACAGTTTGTGATTCATGAAATGAATATAGAGAACAGACATAAATAGTGGATGTGTAAAAGTGAATAGTTGACGGTTCTAAAACTGTTCTCCAGAGGCTGTCTGGGGCATATAAGTAGGCAGTCTTTTGTTGTATATTATCATAGAAGCTGAGCTTTGTATACCCTCAGACCAAGATTAATTCAGATCCCTGTCATGCAGGGAAGAGAAAAGCCTCATAGCTATGCTATTGAGATAATCTATACTGAAACAAATACAATATAGACACCAATGAAATGAGAACAAAACATGATACTCATTCCTAGTACTGTTGGACATTTGCCATATATTTTTATAAATAAAACATTTCTGAAAAAGTAAGTAATGTTTTTGAGTCTGAACATATGGCTTATGTTTCTTTTATATCCTTGCAGGTTAAAGAAGTTTTTGATGAGTCACCTTTTTTTATTCCAAACAACAGTGTGTCAATTATGAATGGTACTAATGAAGGTATATAATACATATTTTCTTTTTCGATGAGATCATTTTGAATAACATTCTAGACCACTTATGGTCTGTGAGCAGCAGATATCTATACACTATGGATGTGAATGTTTTGTTGGTCTTCAACACAGTGCAGCAAGTGCTTTGCCATAGACATGCACACACTATGTTTTACAAACAACTTTATTTTCATCATTTATAAAACAATAATTAGCTTCTCTGACAAATTACAAACATATAACCAAACCAATAACCTACCAAGTAATGAGTAAAATTCTTTGACATATTCATATAAATGATGCAACATGGCTGACAACTACAATAAAGGTTAAATTATAAAGGCTGTATTATTTGATACTTACAGTAATCAAACAAAATGCAGTGTAAAAGGCTCCTTTTATAAATGTTAGTCTGTTCTCAGATGCCTCACTTATTAGACAACAGCAGGAACCTTCTTATTCACTGAGGCTACATGAATGATTTACCTTTATTTACCTCTCACTCATAGGAGTGTTGGCTTGGGTGACAGTGAACTTCTTAACAGGTAAGACGGTTATATTGTAAAGTGTGTCAGAGGAAGGGGTGGGTAGTGAGTTTGAATGTTTCCCTCTCCTCCAACATTCAAATCCCTTTACTTGGTTTTACAGTGCCCTACAACTGGTTGAGCACCTGGTCACATATTTCTTGCATGATACTGGTCTCATTGAATTGTTTCTTCACTTTTGTCCAAAGTCTACTTCAGAGTGTACTTCACAGTATCACACACAACAGCTGAGAGATTCCAAGACTAGTGTATTTCCATGAAACATCACTGTTTCAGGAAAGCCAAGTTTGTGAGATGTAAAAACAGTCCATAGTGGTTTGAGTGTTGGAGTGGAGATTTACTTAATTTTTATAACATCCAATCCTGTTATTATTATATGGCACCTCCTTCCAAACAACAATTTTGCACTTACCCACCTTTTTGACACTCCAGGTCACTTGTATGCCAAGACGAGGAAGACAGTTGGCATCTTGGACTTAGGTGGAGGGTCTACCCAGATCACATTCCTCCCTAAGTCAAAGGTTGGTCAAAGAACAGCTATGAAGTAAAACTTGTGTCACTTCAAACCGAATCTAAATATTTGCATTTAAATTTGAATGGTAAAGGCTATTTTGAAATTGAAGGTTGTAACTGAATCCCATAAACTTGAAACTGAATGTACTATTTTGAAATTGAATTAAAGGAGAATTCCGGTGTGATATTGACCTAAAGTGTATTGAAACATGATAACGAAAGTGTGAGCATTATGTCTCATAGCCCATCTCGGCTTGTCCCTGCACTCCAAAATCTCTGGCTAGTTAGCCGATGCTACCAACAGCTTTTTCAATAGTGGTGCTTGGCATCGGGCTAGCCATGCAAATAAATCACTGTTTTACACCCATTTTACGAGGCTCAATGTATCTCCACACTTCATTGGTAGACTTCCGAGGGGCCCTGACATTTAAAAACGAGACATTGAGAACTTTGAAAAAACACTGGTAGTTTACTTACAAGACGATTTATACAGACAGTATCTTCACGAAGTTTAGCGTTTGCAGCCATCTTGAATTTAGTCACGATAAGTCGAGCAACGAGTAAGAATTAACAGGTATGATAAGGGATCAGATTCCAAAAATAATTCAGTGGAAATGCATGGATTCCAGTTTCTTCCAGTAGCAGCAACTGGAATCCATGCATTTCCACTGAATTATTTTTGGAATACACTTTAGGTCAATATCACACCGGAATTCTCCTTTAATTTGCTCTGCTAAGTAAATGATCCTCACTGAAAATCCCACTCTCTATGGACTTCCACATTCAGTTCTCACAATTCAGTTTCAGACTATGAAGTTCAATTTCAATCTAGTGAGACGCAACAGCTGTTGACAGAGGAAGAGCAATCAAGTGCAGATCACCGCGCAGCTCTCCCGCGTCGACATAAAGCCATGGACAGTACAGAAATAGCCTAATAGCCTAATTGCTAACTGGGAGAGATATCAAAGCAATGGTCCAGTGTACTCACAACCTAGGATGATAACGAGTTCAAACTTTTGTTTGGGAACAAACAAACAAAAAAAGGTTAATCGGAAGAGTTTTAAGCAACATTAGCAATGAAATGTCTTATAGCCTGTTCAGAATATTCAGATTGGCTGTGTCCGAAACAGAAAAAATCTTGCCCTCTAAAACAACATTTGGTGGCATCAAGGCATGTCCAAATAAAATATTTATGCCTTCTAAGATTGCCAGGTTTTTAAGGCAACGCATAAGTCCTTCATGCTGCTTTCAACCAAACATTCTTTAGAACGTCAACTCTCACTGATCAAAGTTAGCTGTCAGGATTCTAGTAACAGTGTTCTGTGTTGCTATCTTGCTAGGCCATCAAAACAAAACATAGATGAACAGTTGAAGGCAGCTGCCATCTGTTTTGAACAGACCCAGTGTTATGATTAAGGATGAAAAAGATATGTTTTTATATTAACATATATGGTGGTCATGCCTGTGTCATTTTGTTTTCTATCTACACATTAATATATATTGTGCATATGAACACATTTTGATTTCTAAATATATCTTTACACAGAAAACTGTACTGACTGCCCCTCCCAGCTACATTGCCAGATTCAACTTATTTAACAGCACATATGAATTGTACACCCACAGGTAAGCTGTTTGGCAGCAGAGAACCATTATTAATTTTATATTATATATAAAGTATAATATGGAATATGAATTGAATCTATTCTTTCTGATTAGTTATCTGGGCAATGGACTCGTTGCTGCACGATTGGCTACACTTGGGGCACTTGGAGCTGATGGTAAATGACCTGTTCTGAAACATACCTGCACAAATATGTAAGGGATAATGGACGACACGGTGGTCTGTTCACAGAAGTTAATGCACGGTCGAGGTTGTAAAACGGCCCCGATGCGAAGCGGAGCACTACCTCGTAGTGCATTAACTGTGAACAAACCACCGTGGAGTCCATTATCCCGCTTATTCCACTGTTGCCACTTGTGTTATGTTCATTTCCTGTTACAATTTAAACGTTTTAATCGCTAAAACTGTCTTGTTTGTAGAACTAATTTCTTCCGACACATATCAACTAATTTCTCAACTCACAGGACAAACTGCCGTTACTAGTTCTAAATGGATGGTTGCTTTCACGCCAAAGGCCAGTCGTTAGTTCTATCTCTCCCGTTGTCAAGCGGGCGTATCCCAAGATTCTGATGAACTTTAGCTTTGAAACATCGCTATTTTACTTAGCCTGCTGTCATCCATCTAGCTTAAAGCTACCTCTGTCATATGCTACAATGTTGCAATGTTCTGAACGTCTGCATTTTACAGCTCGGATGCAACGTGACAAAGTTCATTTAAACTTCACAACGAGTTTGGCGAATTAATATAGGCTACAAGTGTGATACGGCCAAAAAATGGATCTACTTCATAGGTGTGCAGATAACATACGGTCAATGGTCGTTCTAAATTACGTAGGACAATGGGAAATTCAACCAAGCAGTGGAATAAACCAGTATAAAGACATAATGATATGACAATTTGATTTGGTGCATTCCTCACAGGTCTTGATTGGAAAGTCTTCACAAGCTCTTGTCTACCCAAGAAATTCAGAGAGGACTGGACCTTTGGTGGTATCACATACAAAGTCAGTGGGATCCCAGATGGTAAGAGTAAAATAACTTGACAGTGCCCATTCAATACATAGTATAATATTTTTATTACAAAGGGTGTGTTCGAAACGGGTAAAGTTGCTGCCTTTTAAGATATCTAACTGGGGAGCAAGGCAGCAAGTGCGGTTCGAAACCGAAAAAACAAATTCTGCGCTTTCCTGTTGCGCTCGGGCAAATTCATGAGCAGACTCAAGCCGATCCTGGAGCCTTCTTGCGTACTGCCGGCGTGCGGAGTTCTCTCCCCAGCATAAGGAGAGCCGGGGTGCACGCCGTTGACTCCTGGACCGCTGGCCGGCACGCCATGAGCACCAGCGGAAGATGCTCATCCCAGTCTCGCTGATGCTTCGATGTCAATATAGCCAGCTGCTGACCCAGTGTGCGGTGGAGTCTCTCTACCAAACCATCACTTTGAGGCCGTAATGGGGTGGTGCGCGTCTTTTTTATGCCCAGACGAGTGCACATGGCGGCAAACACAGCGGACTCAAAATTTCTCCCCTGGTCACTGTGCAGCGTGTCAGGCAGCCCAAACCGGCTGAATATGCCTCCCAGCAGGGCACCAGCAACTGTCTCTGCCTCCTGATCTGGGAGGGCGTAGGCCTCAGGCCACTTCGTAAAATAGTCAATGGCAGAGAGAATGTAGACGTTGCCCTTATCTGTTTGTGGAAGTGGGCCCACAATATCGACAGCCACTCTCTCCATGTGGGCCTTTCCGCGCTGTGCACAGGTCACAACGCCGGCAAAAGTCTTCCACGTCCCTCCGAAGACGTCCCCAATAGCAGCTCTGGCGGAGCCGGCGGAGCGTCTTGGTCACACCAAAGTGGCCTGACCCCGGAGCTCCATGCACAGCCTGCAGCACAGCTGTCCTCAGGCCCCTGGGGACCACCAGCTGCCAACGCTCTTCCCCTGTAGCCGGCTCTTTCCACGCCCTCTGCAGCATGCCATCACTCAGGCGCAGCACGTTGAACTTGGACCACAGCCCCTTAGTGGCCTGTGAGAGTCTTGCCACCTCTTCCCACGAAGGTCTCTGCTGTGACTCCACCCACTGACGCACCGGCTGTAAGTCGGGGTCGACCTCTTGCTGCTGCCTCCATTCCCCGGCACTCACCGTCTGCAGCTCCCGACAGACAAACACCTCAGCCTGCCGTACCAACAGCTGCAACTGCTGGAACAGAGGAGCAGCTATGCATGAGAAACCCCGTACAAATCTTCTATAGTATGAGGCAAGGCCCAAAAAACTTTTCACCTCCTTTTGAGTGGACGGGACAGGCCATTCAACCACTGCCTGCAGTTTGTCCTGCACAGTGCTAATTCCCTCCTGGCGCTGCATAAAATGACACTTATCTGGGTGGAGCTTCAGCCCCGCATCCCTGATTCTTCCCAGCACGCGGTGTCAAACGATGGTCCATGTGCCAGGATGTCGTCCAAATAGACCAGACACTCCTGGCGTGGTATGCCAGTCAGCACCCGGTCCATTAGTCTGGCGAATGTTGCTGGCGCATTGCACAAGCCAAAACTGAGGACCTTAAATTGCCAAAGCCCACGCCCAGTGCAAAAAGCAGTCTTTGGTCTGGCGGACGAGGAGAGGGGAACCTGGTAATAGCCGGATCGGAGGTCCAGTGAGGAAAACCAGGCCGAGCCTGAGACTAGGTCTAGTGACTGGTCCACGCGGGGCAGTGGATACGAGTCTTTCTTTGTTACCCCGTTCAGTGGTCTGTAGTCAGAGCAGAGGCGCCACTCACCGTTCTTTTTGGGCACCATGACCACCGCCGCCGCCCAGGGGCTGTCTGATGGTTCGATGATGCCGGCCTGAAGCATGTTCCAGACAGCTTTGTCACATGCCTCTTGACGCGCCAGTGGAAGCCTGCGAGGCCGACACTTTATGGGGTAGGCGTCGCCAGTGTCAATCTCATGCTCCACCAGCTGTGTTCAGCCGACCTCATCCTCATTCAGTGCAAAGCTGTCCCTAAATTCAAATAAAAGCATCCATAATGGCATACATACGGTCTTGCACACCTGCCACCCATACTGGATGGCGGACAGCCCTGCCCCCCACAGTCACAGTCATCATGCCTTTGCCTTGCATCGGTGCCAGTCCGCCCGTGACTGTGCGCAGCTGCACAGTGGTGGGCTCTAACTGAGTACAGCCTGGCACCACATCAGGTCTTATGAGTGTTACTGTGGATCCCGTATCCACGAGGGCAGAGCAGGGGACTGCTACAGTCACTGGGACGTGGCAAAAGTCCCCAACACATGTCCGTCCCACCACTACCACTGACCCCGGGGAAATGTTGTCGTCTGCTTCTGGGGAAAGTAGGGCCTGACTTCCCCGGCTGTGCTGTTGGGCCCCTCCTGTAGACGACGAAGAGGAGGAGGAGGAGGTTGGGGTCCGCACAGCCACCCCTATGCGGACCGCGCACCGTTTCCCGGGCCCGTGGAAGCTTTTGGGCACTGCCTGAGGAGGTGTCCTGGTTGTCCACACCCCCAACACAGCCTGGGTGATGTGCGCGGGGCACGGGTTGTTTGGAGAGACATAGCCCGTATCAGTTCAGTTATCTCAGTTGCCCACGCTGGCTTCTCCAGGCCTGGGCTGGTGCCCATCGCCACTCTAGTTGTAGGCATGCCCTCACTGCGGCTACTTCCAGCTGACACGCCCCACACAATCTCTCTCTCCACCGCCAACTCCAAAGCAGTCTGCAACGATCGTGGATGCTCCAGCTGCACATGTACACGCAGCTCAGTGGGTGACAGAGCTCTGATGAACTGGTCTCTTGCCAACTCACTTTGCACATCAGGTGGCATGTGTGCATATGCTCGCCTAGTAAGGCTCTCTATATCATTGGCCAAGACCCGCAGGTGCTCCCCTGGGAGCCTACATCGACTGCTGAGTTCATTTTTCAGTAAGTCAGGCTGTACACACTGTCCAAAGCGCGTCTTCAGTGCCCCCACTAAAGCCTCATAATCATGCCTGTCCTCTGGGCTAAGCAGCAAAAGGCATTTTAATGCATCGTCTGTGAGGCACATAGCAAGCTGTAGTGCTTTCTCTTCCTCTGTCCATTTACCCGCGTGAGCAAGCAACTCAAACTGTGCATGGAATGCCTCCCAATCTGACTTACCCCCGTACTTGGGTGTTTTCAATGGGGATGCGGTGTTATGGGCGCCGCCATGCCTGTTGTTATAGTCCCGAGGCTCCGCACGGGCACTTGCGGCCATGCCAGCATCAGCAGCCGAATCCCTAATGCGAGCTCTTGCTCTTGCTGCTCCATCCTCTCTGACCATTCGCCACTTGCTCCCTCCTCCTTCACGTTTGCGTTCGAAAAATACTTCTCCGCCGCTACGTTACGTCTCACACAGTAGCGCGACTGGTCTGCCAACTTAGCTAAACTGATAGGTAACTACTAGCATATAAATCAGTCCATGAACACTTGCCTTCCGAGCGTAATTGCTTAACTTCTGACACCAGTTGTAACATTCTCAGTTACTCGGACAGGAAACCACTTTCATAAACCAGCATTTATTAGGTACAAGGATACAAGGATACAAGGAAGTTTATTGTCACATGCATATAGTTACTGGAAGTAAGAAATGCAGTGAAATTATGTCTGGTGTCAGCCTATTTGTGCATGTACAACACTTGGTCGCCATTACGGGCTGCGACTTGCCAATATCAGTCCTTGTTTTTTCCTAGAACTTCCGCGAACTCCACACAACAGATAAACAACACTGTAACTTTTCTGCTGCTCAGGCGTGCCCGCCCCCCCTGCAGCGCCTCTACAGGCAGTTAACATAAAACACAGCAAGGCACAGAGACAACACAATGCACACAAAACATTAACATAGACCCGAACTGCACATCAAAACACACCCAGGACGTTACAATATATTGACATTTTTGTTCTGTTACTACCACTATCAAGCCCATCACTGTTGTTAATCCCATGGGCTTACAGTATGTCTACATTCACATTCATGAAAGTTTTGTTAGACTTCTGCTAAATGTACTGCAATTTATTTATTCCGTAGTCCACATAATACAATATGGCTAATTCCAGAAACAAAGACAGTTTCTCTCTTTTTTGGAGAGCAGGGGCCGGATTCACAAAGCCTTCTTAAGACAAAAATACTTCTTAAGTGGTGCTTTCTTCTTATCTTTTGTCTTAAGAACAAATTTAAACTTAAACATGTTAGTGTAAAGTTGAGCGTCTTAAAGTCATTCATATAAACACATTTAACAGTTTTAGACAGCGCATTTGAAATATCAGCCTTTATTATGTGTACTTACAATATATAAGCTTACCATTTATTGCTAACTTTAGCTTGCTGCTATTGTTTTCAGTAAGCCCTCTGTCTACTAAAAACTGGCATAACCGAAGGGTTCTTGGCAGCATGTGACACACATTGACGTCAGCGTTTAGAACATGTTTCATTTCTTAAACACAAAGTCCATGGAAATTACCGTATTTTCTAGTAAAAACTGCACATTTCAACCTAGAAATACCTAGATCTAGATAATAGAAATACTTAGCCTACCGTTTCAAAACAAAAAGATTTTTTTCTTGAATACGGCACTCAACTGGACTGTCGTTAATCCCATGGGCTTACAGTACAGTATGTCTACATTCACATTCATGAAAGTTTTGTTAGACTTCTGCTAAATGTACTGCAATTTATTTATTCCGCTAGCCTGGGTGTTCCCATGCTGCCTTGCGCGCGATTTGATTCACGCTGCTAAGGCAGCCTGGAGACCATGGAGCAAATTTTCGCCTGAGATAGGGAACCAATCACAGAACAGGGGGGAAAGCAAGACGATGATGAGCTATGCACAGACGCATTTGATAGACATTTGCATAGGCATTTGAAGATAAATCTTAAGTAGATTTCTAAGAAAAAAAATCCTTAAGAAGAATCCTTAAGTCCTTAAGAATGTTCTTAAATGCTATTCACCAATATTTTCTTAAGAACTGTCGTATTTCTTAGGAACTTCTTTATTTTCTCACTTAAGAACTTCTTAGATAAGAAAGGCCTGCATCATTTATCAACAGTGTTAACGTTACATATACTTTTAAACGATGAAACCCCGTTTCAATGACAGAGTAGACACACACCATACACGTGTTTCGCGTTTACCAACAAAACTAGATGCGCACGCAGCCGTGAGGCAGATGACGCTTGGTGGCCGTCCACAACGTTATAAACTAAACCTAAATAGTCAGCTGCTGTAAGCTACAATCGGATTTTTGTGTATACCCCTGTTGTCTCAATGATAATAACATCTCATTTCAGACTATATTTCAAAGTTTGACGTTAATTTGCATTATTAATATAACATCGTATTTTGACATTTTTGGCGAAGACATGCATTCCATTAGGGATATTGAACATATTTAACATTCTCTAACCATTGTGATTTCGAATTGGTGCAGTTTTCAGCACAAAAACTCATTTTATTCTTTTGCTCTTTTGCATTGCTCTATGCTGTTCTATGGTGCTTTCTGCCTCTTGGTTGCGCACGCATGTTTTCGTGACGTTGCATAGAAATCCATGTATTCAGTGCCAATCATAGACTGTATAAAGTGCCACTTGAATCTGACTAGCGAATTATCTGCTACAAACTTAATGTTAGTTTTGTTTACAAGTGGCAACCGTTGCTAAGGGGGAAAGGCCATGCCTTCAACAGCACTCGCGTTAGCTTATGTTTGAAACGGTAGGCTAGGTATTTCTATTATCTAGATCTAGGTATTTCTAGGTTGAAATGTGCAGTTTTTACTAGAAAATATGGTAATTTCCATGGACTTTGTGTTTAAGAAATGAAACATGTTCTAAACGCTGACGTCAATGTGTGTCACATGCTGCCAAAAACCCTTCAGTTATGCCAGTTTTCAGTAGACAGAGTGCTTACCGAAAACAATAGCAGCAAGCTAAAGTTAGCAATAAATGGTAAGCTTATATATTGTAAGTACACATAATAAAGGCTGATATTTCAAATGCGCTGTCTAAAACTGTTAAATGTGTTTATATGAATGACTTTAAGACGCTCAACTTTACACTAACATTTTTAGGACAGGTGCAGGGTTGTCTTAAAGTTACGAGGAAAATTGAGAAGAAATGGAAGAACTTTGTTTTCAAGAATCTCATTTGTTCTTAAGTGTTTTCTTAGGAAACGTCTTAAGAAGAAAGTTAAGAAAAATCATAAGAACTTTATTCATGAATATCAAATCTTCTTAAATTTGTTCTTAAGACAAAAGATAAGAAGAAAGCACCACTTAAGAAGTATTTTTGTCTTAAGAAGGCTTTGTGAATCGTTGACGTATTGATGAGCGTATGTAGCAACCGGCCAACAGCAGCAGAATAAATAACAGGCGCACACCTGATATAAGGTCAATTTTCACCAGACTGGAATGCTCAAAATGCTAAAAATGTACCTGAAATGGTCAAAAGGGTTTGACGATCATGAAAATGTGCCCAAAATTCACATTCCCAACTCTATAGAACCAAGACCTTGGCATATGTGGTGAAATTCTGAGCTATGGCCATAGACTTCAATGAAACAGTTACTGCCTCTGGACTGCATACAGCTCACAGTGTAACAGTCAAGTCTTAATGTTGCTCCTTTCCCACAGAATTACCAAAATACTAAATCTCTCTTTTCTATTGTTGCGTTTAAGCTGTGTCCACCAATCACGTTTTTTTGTGCTGACAGTGCCCTCAACCTCATTTTCAGTGCCAGCACGTCTAACTAGCTAACTGAAATGGCAAAAATCGTTCAGGACTCAGCTCACTAAAAAATGATTTCGACAGACAAAAGGTGATTGAGCTTTCCTCTCCAACAGTGTAGGCAGAGGACACCGACAGTGTAGTTGTCCCGTCCCTTCCATGATTTTAATTGGCTAGCAAGAGAGAAGTTATATTGACAAGTCCAGTGCTGTTCTAAAAGTTGAGAGTGGCATCTGCCATTCCCTTTAACAGCAAACAGCGCAACTTCAAACACCGCACCAGTATTTTGACAGTCAACGGTGCATTTGAAGGAATCTGCTTGCACGCGAGGTGTCCGTGTATGAAACAGAGGGATTCCACTAAACCTTGCTTTACTAAAACCTGTTTACTAGCAGGTCTACATGCCTATAGCCTACATGCATCTGCACTCACCTATTATTTGAGCTTATAGGCAAAGTGAAACTAACTTCACCGTGGACTCATAGTCAACGACAAAACAGTTCTACACAGTTATTTAGTTTCACTATCACCATCAAAAACATAGCCTAAAAAAACAACACTTACCCCAATAATGTTAAAATGACTGAACAAAAATCCTAAGGATATTTATCCTGCTGAGGTGTTGTTTGAGACTGGTTGCTAAGGGCTGCTTACACCTCATGACAGTGCGTCTTCAGCTGTGCTTTAGATGCGCCTTTTGCTATATATCGGAACTCCCCCTATTACCGTCGGTCCCGTATATCCGCCGTCTTGCGTGTATGTGTCACTTAATATCAATTTCTATACAAACCAAGACGGCGGACTCCTAAAGAAACGCAACCACCCACACCATAGGTGTATCTAAATTAGCTATGTACCAAAAATGACATTTTACCGTGACTCAAAGAGCTGTAGACAGTGTTGTAAGGCTGCGTGTACACAACTGCTTGGAGCTCCAGTGGAATTTTAATTTCACGACGAGAATTCTCGGTCTAACCGTTCATGTGCCGTTGAAACGGTGTAAATAGGCGACCCATCAGGCCAGCACTATAACTCCGAGCGTGGTAAACAAAAACGGATATTTCAGGCAGTAAATGCTCCCGTTAACAAACAAACCAGATTTTGTTCAAATCTACACACCTATGGCTACTGAAAAATGTCAGGTTAATTTAGCAAATGTTATTTTGAAGTGTTAAAAAACATCGTTGTTTTAGAATTTCTGAACAAAAGTGGTGATAATTGGGGGTGTTACGATACCAGGTTTTTCTTGGTCAGTTGCGTAATGATTTTTGGTGTGTTGGATAGACATGAGGGTGTAAGATAGCGATTTTTAGATCATGCGCCAGACAACACCTTATGTTGTTAATTGCCACACCCCTGGGCGCAAGGTTAAATAAATCTGAAGCGCATGGCAAAACGTTGTTCCCTTTATTAAGTGTAAGATAAGAATGAGCCTTACGTTGTGTTTTCTGCCGGGTGTGAAATAGAGCCCTAAAAGTCTTACAGTCTGTGGAACAGTTTATCAGCTTTCATTTACCTAGTTCATTCATATGTGTACAATATGTTGTTGTTTAAGAACCAACCAACAATTCTAAGCCATTCTAGTAAACAAGGTTACACAAATTGGGCACCACTTGTAAACAGAATGTGTTAATGTTTCAGTTAGTTTTCATGGGTTTCAAGTTTTTGTTCTCAAAACCATTTTAGTCCAAAAATACTAAATACCTGGCTGTAACTAATTAATTACATTACAACAGCAATTCTTGAATGTGGTATAGAAAAGTGTATGAAAAGAGGACAGCAAAGCATGGATGAACTTCAAAATGAAGTGGTGGACACAAGATACCTTTGAGATTGGGAAAAATGAAAGTCATGTATTTTTGGTTTACTGTTAGAACTACATTATATTTTAAATGCAAAGTCATTAGTAATTTAAATGGAAATAGGGTACCCACACAAGGTTTCCCAGATCCCTTACAGGCAAAATTTAGGCTAGGCTAGGCCTACTATGAGCAGGTAAGATGGATTCCCTATCCAACACTATCTGACAGTCTTTTCCGAATAAATTACTGAAACGTTGTGTGAAATACTAGCCTGATGTAGCCATACTGATTCTATTAAGAATTCGAGTCTGATACGGCATTATTGGGATGTGATTATAGGGTGTGTTTCAATCGATAGAGGGGGTGGGGGGTTGGCTCTGCACTCGACTGGATAGACCTAACCAATCAGAGCAACGAAATAGCCTACCGTCCTGTAAGGAAATCCTGTTGGGAAAACAGCCAAAACATCCTTCTTGACAAATACCTTAACCCTGTTTTCTGATAATTTTTTCTACTGCACTGTCAATATCTTGTACAACAGATGTTATAGCGAAATCTAAATGTCGTCATAAATCATACATGAACATGGTCACATCACAAGAGGGACATTATACTATACTATTATGTATATAAGTACAAGTATTATGGGTGGGGGTTTGATTGTATTTTGCCTGATAATCTTTTTCAGGTGTTATTGATTATATTATTGTCATGTTCTGGGTTTGTGTCTTTATAAATGAAATTTGCTGCAGTTATGGTTCATTCGAATCTGCCAATTTTTTGGTCAGACACACTGTGTGACAGATCTAGTGTGTTATGGTGTGGAAGCTTTTTGGAAATAAAATTCACTGTAAGTAAAATATAAATGATTGATTGTTTTGTATTCCTTTGCTTAGGTTACGCTGGATACAAGCTATGCTACTATGAAGTGATGCGTGTGGTGAAGGGTATTGTCCATCAGCCGTATGAAGTGAAGGGAAGCAGCATCTTTTATGCCTTCTCTTACTACTATGACAGAGCAGTTGAGTCCGGACTCATTGGTAAGTGACCAACCTCATTGCTGGATTATTTTCCTAAACTCATAGTTTATAATTAACACAACACATTGAGAGTAGTGCAGCAGTGTAATTCTATGTAAAATCGCATTCTGAGCATTTCCATGTGGTACATCTGGGATACATCACAAATAAGCAAACCATTATTGATCTTTTGTACAACAAAATAATTAATTTCTTGACTGATTTATTCATGAAAATGACACAGTACAGAAGTTCACCAAGTCTAAGAACAGAATATTGACTTGTTAGGCCTTATTTTACTGGTTAGGGCTTGCAAGGCATGCTAAAAATAGTCATTTGAAAGGTCAGCTCATGAAAGTTTTAGAAATTGGTATGCTCTGCCTATTCAGTCAACAAACATGGGTTCCTCTAAGCAACTAACAAATTCTGAATGCAGCCATTTCATAGAGCTTTAGTTTAATTTACTCGGTCTAAAAATCTCTCAGAAAACATAAATGCAAAAGTTCTGACTAGTAGAGTGTCCAAATTTTGGCATATGCCACTGGAAATGTTGATCTATTCTTGAATACCTGGTAACACTGCATTAAGTCCCCTTAATTTCCAGTTGAGTGTTTTTCAGTTCAGGGCAAATGTATGAACTTACTAATAAATGTAAGACTGTGGACCCCAATCATTTCAGGGTTCTTGGAATCATCCAAACCTGTAAGGGATACAAAAGGATGTTTATAAGTGTATAAGTATGTAACTGGATAACAGGATTGATGCAGCTGATTTTTCCTTGTTTGCATTCAGATGGCTCTCGTGGTGGTGTAGTGGAGGTCAGGGACTTCAAAAAAAAAGCCAAAGAAGGTGAGAGATGAGGCCCTCCTGTGACTTTCTCTGCTCTTCCCCTCAATTCCATTCAGACTGTACACTTCGTGCAAACATAAACTCTCTGTGCTTATTTGCATTTGAGAGACCACTAACAATCACACAGGCTTCCCAAAACGACAGCCCCACCAGCACAAGGTCTTCTTGCAAAATACACCCTGTACTCTCACAAACACATGGGCCCAGTGTGAGATTCTCAAGCAGCTAAAATCTCACTAACCAGCTTATTTGGTTCTTTCTGTACTTTACAGACTCATAACAATTTCTTACATGTGCACACATTGCAGTCAATGTATATAGTTGACATAGTAGAGTGTGAAAAAATTAGCTGTGTAGGTACTGCACCAGATTTAGTGCTCCATGAGCTCCATTATGTAAGATTTTTCTGTGCCAATTGAGGAAATATGTTTGACCAAAAGGGGGAACCTGGCAGAAGATGTGCAAACCTAAACATGCATTGCAGTCACATGCACACAAATACTTCCAGCCAATAAAAAGAGGGTGAAGACATACAGGGCACACCTTGTGTCTACATTTGGCAGTTTGCCCCCTGTGGGTTGGCAAGGACATCAATCATATGCAGACCCTCTGGCACAGCAAAGGACTCCTAACACAACTCTCCTGTCCAGTCAGCTAAACCTCAGAAAAGACAAATTGTGCTCATTTGTGTTGTCATATTTGTGCTTGTGCTTTTCTTGCAGTCTGTAATAAGATGACAAAATATCGCCCTATAAGCCCTTTCTTGTGCATGGACATGACCTACATCACCTGCCTTCTGAAAGAGGGGTTTGGATTCAAGGACAGCACAGTGCTGCAGGTAAGGCAGATTAACAGTAAACAGTAAAATACATAAAGCAGAGCTTATGAAATCCTGTAAAGCTTATGTTTTCCTCTAATTTGTATGTACCTGGTCCAGTGTATTAAGAAAGAATCCTCAAATGTCACATTATATTTCCTCTTTCACAGCTCGCCAAGAAGGTAAACAATGTGGAGACAAGCTGGGCACTGGGTGCCACTTTTGATCACTTTAACAACTTTAATATTCACTAAGACCATTGGATATAAGGAAACTAGTGGCATGGAGTTGATGGATTTGGGATTCTAAGTGTTGGACAGCTAAGGAACATCCATGCTTCACCAGAGATCGCTTCATCTTCATCTCCTAAGCTGTTTTCCCCACCTGGCCCTGCCCTACGGTCACCATATCCTCCTGTCATCAACAACCATTCAGCCAACCTCTGTTCTGTGTTGACTTGTCTACTGTACATTGTAACTAGCGTAATTTGAGCTCTGTCTGTTTTTTGTATGTGTTGCTATGGTTTTCTTCTTTCCATCAGGAAGGATAGTATTTATGCTACAGTGTATGTGGAATAGTCAGGCTATTTTAGGAGCCATTTCCTTCTGAGGAGCTACACATATATGCTACATTATAGTAGCAGACAGAGAGGGAGTCAGCTCCTTATAGTTTCTCATCAGACAAATGTAACTCTTGTAAAGTTCCATGAGAAAGATATTGATTACTACATCTGGATAACCAACATATATATTTAAATGATTTTAATATTAACATAATTGTATTGCGCTACAATCAAATGCATTTGGATCCTGCATATATGATCCACCTTTACTGTGGAGGCTGAGTAGTTTTTCTTTTTGACACAGAAAGAAAACGTTGCAGAAAGAAGGCATTTTCTGGGTTTATGATAAATGTACAGTTTTATACAATTGTAAGGACTCCACAACTTCCAGCTTGGACATTGATAGGACAATGTTTCCAATGTTTGAAGACTCAGGTATCAATCCCAGTTTTCTCCATATTATCCATAATGATGACACATATAATGATGGTGTACAATAACATTAAACCTCAATAAAATCTAGACAGGGATGTGGCTGTTTGTTCAAAGCACTGTTGATCTTTGTGAATACTAATGTTTTGTAATGCTACTACGTTTTTCTCCTTCCAAGCTGTCACAATGATTATTACTGTCCTAAATTGCAGGTTTAATTTTATTTCTTCAATTTAAACATGATCATGCAACATTTCTGGTATGCTTTCGTGCACATTAATTCACAATGTATATAATGAAAAAGAAAACATTCACCATTGTTCGGTGTTGTGTGAATGTGCTCGACTTGCTTTATTTTATCATAGCTGTTGCTACAAAACACCTATTTTAATGTTTATTTGGCTAACTTAAAGCTTGTGCTGCTTTTATTGAGTACAATGTGACATGAATAAAATATATCACATAAAATGATCAAATGAATTATATGATAACCAGACTGTTTGCCTCCTTGGGACTACAGTATCCACTTCACTAACATATACTAAAATGGGGGTATCCTTCATCAAAACATCTCAGATCCATCTTAAAAACATGAGGCACATTTGAACTACCACATTTTTATCTTACTTAAACTTGCTTGACCTGGAGCCTTAAAAAACTATTAAGATTGTTGCCCCAGGGTGCATTTACACTAGACCCTTTGGTCTGGACCCTAGTTCGTTTGGATCAATGGTTCGGTTATTTTTGCTAATGTGAAAGGAGTCTACCAAATCTGGTTGCGGACCTGGGACCACCAGAAAATAGTGGTCTGGGGTACAGTTGGCTAGAACTCCAGTGCAGTTAGATTGCTATCTGTTCCGAAACCAGGAAATAAACTTTTTTGCGACATTCCCAAGCGATATTGGTAAATAAAAGCTAAAATGTAATTTGAACAGAGACCTGCTAGGGAGCGTTTTTGGGTCATTGACAAATAAGGCTTTTAAAAATGTGTTTTTAAAATAATCTTTGAAGTTGGAAGACTTTAAGTGTTTAAACTAGGACTGTCAAAATAATGTGTTAATTTTGATTAATTAATTACACAGAAAGAATAACATGTTAAAAAAATTAACGTTGATTAATCGCATTTAGTGACATTTGACCCAGTGCAGTCTGGCTACAGTGACTGAAGGAGGAAGATGAGAAAGCACTGGTTGGTCCTGTGAATGAAACATTTAGACTACGTTTAAAAAAGGCCAGAACACTCACGTTGACAGGAGCATCATTGTCTACTATTTCTGCAGTAAGGAAAATCCGTTGCCTACCATAGGAGTTCGTCAAGTCTGAAGTATCACCTCAATGCAAAGCAATCCGGAGGTACGAGTTAGCACACCTCTTGATGATAATAATGCTAGCCGCCAGCTAGGGCTGGGCGATATGGACCAAAACTGATATCCCGATATTTTGGGGCTGATTGGCGATATACGATATTGATATTTGAAACAGAAAGAGCGAAGTGCTTCATATATTCACTCAACACAGCCGGTTTTAATTATATTCATTTCAGACTGCTCTAACAGAGCTGTGCAAAAAGGTGTAAACAATAACATATACCAATAGGCATACAGTTGCTCTGAGGGCTGTGCAAATAACAATATTCGGTAGACCCTGATTGGCAACACAGGCCTACAGCTTTACAATAAAGGGAACACAAAACATAGGCTACCGTTAAAAGCCAATATAATAAACCAATTGGCATACAGATAGAGCTATGCAAATAAGAAAAAAGTAGGCTACACAGCACATACCTGTTTGTAAATATTTAACTGCACAAGGAGTAGGGCTGGGCGATATGGACCAAAACTGATATCCCAATATATTTTGGAGCTGATTGGCGATATACGATATATATCGATATTTTAAACAGAAAGAGCTAAGTGTTTCGTATTCACTCAACCAGCTTTAATTAGAATGATTTCAGACTGCTCTAACACAGCTGTGCAAAAAAGTGTAAACAATAACATAGGCCTACACTAGGTATAGGCTACAGTTGCTCTGATAAAGCTGTGCAAATAACAAGACCAAAAGTTGACCCTGACTGACAACGCAAGCCTACATTGAACTGCACAATGCAATATTTTGGGCACAAAAATATTGAAAAACCTGCAGTTTTGTCACACAATGCAGTTTTTTTACCCGTAAGGGTTTGATAGGGCCTAGATCAGTGGTTTTCAAAGTGGGGGCCGCGAGGGGGTGCCAGGGGGGCCTCAGCAAGTTGGAAGCCCCAAATACAATTTTTACACACTGTATGCTCCATCACGAAGTGTTTGTGGCTAAAATAATTATTAGGATTAGCTTAATGTAGTTTTACATTTGCCGTAGTATTCTCGATGGGTTTAATAACACATCAAGGGGGTCCTTGGCTAGAACCTAGTGGTATTTGGGGGCCTTGTCGTGGAAAAGTTTGGTAACCCCTGGCCTAGATGACAAGCAAATGTAGCCTATGATGGCCTAGACATGTTGCTATCAACAACAAAAATAGTTTTAAACAATTAGGCTACTTAAACTGAGTCACCCATCAAGAGTGTGATAGACGCTACCGTCGTTTTGTATGCGTTCATTTTTGCATGTTCCGGTTCGTAAGAAAAATCCCTATGCACGATTGAATGGGGTTTCATGATGCCCCTAACTGCTTCGCTGGCGAGTCCCCCGCTGCATATCCTCTTAATAAAATCAGCGTGTAGGTTGTCTCCCTGAGGACTTTAGATCTGCTACTGTATATCGCTAAACGCAAGCATTCATCAGTGTATTTAAATTAGCTTTATGTATGTACCAAAAATGACATTTTACCGTGAGTCAAAGAGCTGTAAACAGTGTTGTAACTTAAATCTGCGTGTACAAAACCACTTGGAGCTCCAGTGGAATTTTGATTTCACAACGAGAATTCTCGGTCTAGCCGTTGATGTGCCGACGGAATAGGCATCAGCACCAACCTCTGATCAAGGTAAACAAAATCTGACTCAGTGTCTGTCATGTTTGAAAGTTTGTAGTGCTGCGAGAGAGAACGTGCACACACAGGGGCGCAGTTGAGCAGAGCTGTGGCTATCTGAATGGTCTGAACACAGAAGAGCAAGTGGCTTTGATAAAATGGCCCATTATTTGACATAATACCGGTATTACGATATTGTCTCAACTACATATCGTTTTCAAAAATATATCAGTCATTGTCGTAATACCGACATATCGCCCAGCCCTACCGCCAGCCTTGTCAAAGTTATCTTTGCAAACGTATTGTTTACTTAGCCTAGGCTACCCTATGACCGACTAACTAACAACCCGACAAACTATCTTACTAAATTGACATTTGTTGCACACTTGAAACAAAATGTCTTCATGAGTATGTTGAAGGTGATTACATTTATTTCCATTCCAATAACTTCACACATTACATTTCCGTTCGCACTTGAACTGCTCTATTTCTTATCCTGGACTGCCACCTACTGGATAGAAAAGGCAACATAGCAATATGTGAATAAAAATCTACAACATGCTTGAATGGCCAAAAAAGGACAAATCATGGGGGTATACCACACAATGAACTTTAAAGTCTATAATGTTGGTTTGGCTCTTCATTGATTCACTCATCTGCCAAAATTGTTTTAAAAATATGTTCATAGCAAAAATATTTACCTGGTTGCACCGCCTGACAAGATTCATAATGACAAGAAATATTTGAACCAATGTCGGTACCAATGTTGGCTAATTACTAATCACCAGTGTTGGGGGCGTTACTCAAAAAAGTAATGTACCCGTAAAACTCCAAATAATAGCCCGGGCTTTTATTTTTCCCAAATCGCCAAACTGCCCCAGCTAGTATTAGAGACAGGCATCTATATGAGACAGGCCTTTAATTCCCTTTAGGCCTACACAAAACTTTTCCTCTGCAAAGATGGAAAATATTATCGAATTAATTATTTCAAACACACTGAATGTCTACCTATATGACTAGGCTATCTGATGACAATTAGGCCTACGGATCATCATTCATTTAGTGTTGAGATGTTGTTCATTGAGTGAGATACAGTAATAGCGTGGATAGCCAGTACAGATGAAACACGTTTTAATTAAAGTAATCTACAAAGAGATCGTATTACACTGAAAGCTCATATTTTGTCACTAGCAAATAGCCTATATCGGTCCTTTGTCAAATACAGTTGCATTATCAGCCCTGACCAAAACCGTTCAGGAATTATTTATGCAAAAGTGGAATGTGCTTAATGTTTCATTCTCCCTCCTTTTCGGCACGAATGAAACAGCATGAGAGAGCATGAACCATATTGTTTTTCCCGTTTTGTATTTGCCAAATTTGACAACAGTCTACATTCAAATCATAGCCTACTTCCAGGCGCGCGGGAACATATTTTTGACCAGGGGTGCTGAATAACAAAATAATCATGGATGTCCGACGATTTCTCCCCCAGCATATGATTCGAATTTAGACAGCTGAATACGCCATTTCACCGCCGTGTATAAGTCGGTCTAAGAGTGCGAAGTTTAACTAGAAATGCAATTCCAAGGAATTACCAGTGCAGGAAAATGCTAAAGTTGTGATGTAAAACATCATACAGAGTAAAAACAAACTATATTGGTTGCTAGGTAGATGAGGTTTAATATAGTTGGAATGACTGAACAGTTAAATAGATAGGTAGATAGTGTAAGGTTAAATTATTTAGGTAGATAGTTGACGATAACTGACAGTTGGAATGGCTCTAATGTTTTCTAGCACTTATGCTAACTATGTTAACAAAGATAATAATGCTAACCAAGTTACTTAACTTAGTTAATTTAGCTAATGTTTTCTAGCAGTTTTTTTAAAATGTTAATAATGATAATGCTGTTAACTATGTTAACAATGCTAACTATGTAACTTAGCTAACTTAGCTAATAATTTATAACAGTTATGCTAAAATATTAAGAATGTTAACATGCTAACCATGTGACATAGCTATTCATTTTTAGCAGTTATACTAACAATGCTAACTATGCTAACCATGTGACTTAGCTATTCATTTTTAGTAGTTATATTAACAATGTTAACTATGCTAACCATATTACTTAGTTAACTTAGCTAATGTTTTCTAATAGTTTAGTCAAAACTATAATGATAACTATGCTAACAATGCTAACAAGCATGCTAACAATGTTAACTATGCTAACCATGTGACTTAGCCAACTTAGCTTATCATTTTTAGTAGTTATGCAAACTAGCACGCTAACTATGCTAACCATGTAACTTAGCTAACCTAGGTAATCATTTTTAGCAGTTTTGCTAACTATGCTAACTAGCATGTTAACAATGCTAACTATGCTAACCATGTGGCTTAGCTAACCTAGCTAATCATTTTTAGCAGTTATGCTAACTATGCTAACTAACATGCTAATCATGCTAACTAGCTACAGTGGGTAGGAGTCATAGTTGATGACAAGTAACAGTTACAATGGCTGAACAGTTGAAAAGTTCAGTAGTTTAAAGGGTTAAATTGTTTAACAGTGAAATATTGTAGTGAGGACTTTTATTCTGAAACAGTTTTTTGGCAGAGGAAGCAGTTGAATAGGGTGTGTAGTCTTAATAGGGCCAGTTTGTATGCTTAAAGCCTGAGAATGGCAGTTGGGACAGGTGGCCCGAACACCTGCCATAGGATTCTAATTGCTTAACGGCTCTATTGTGATGTCATCAGCCCATGTTAAGTCTATGGGGAAATTTTGAACAGTTTTTAATTAATAGTTTAAAAAGTATAAAAGTTACAAAGCTGAAAAATACATAGCACCCATGTCCTAAGTAAGACCTACGTAACATAGTTTGAATGAAGTTTCTACGTTAAACGGTTGAAGCTGCATTAAACGCGTTAGAAGAAGAAGAATAAGAAGAAGCCTAGGAAGAACAGTACAGTGCATTTTCATGCACTGTAACTAGAGAATGTAATTTCGAGGAAATTACCAGTGCATGAAAATAAACATACTGTATATTAACATAAAATGCAAAACAAACTTTTATTTGGAAACAGTTGGCAGGAGTCATAGTTGATAACAACTGACAGTTGAAATATCTAAACAGTTAAATAGTTGAGTAGTTTAAATAGTTAAATTATTTAATAGTGAATTATTGTAGTGAGGACATTTATTTTGAAACAGTTGTGGGCAGAGGAAATAGGAACAGAATCTGTAGTCTTAATAGAGCCAGATTGTATGCTTAAAGCCTGAGACAGTAGCCTGGCGAGCCAGACCCACATTAAAATGTAGGGTCTGGGCACTCACCGTTCGCAGTGCTCAGTCCGAGGGGCGGGATAATCAGTTGTCTTTCAAATTCCCTCTGCACGCAATAGGACGCAATAGGATATTTGTTTTCAAGTAGCAGGGAATTCAAGCCAAACCGTTGCAACTCTGCCATCAATCATTATGTTAAGCCCACCAAACGACTCTATACACGATTTCAATGCCTGATTAAGTTTCGATTTCTGGAGCTCACAAGCCAACGGAGAGTTGCTAGACTACATTTGCTGCCACTAGGGGCGCGTCTAGATTTCTAGGCTACTGAGACAGAGTATATAGTTTAAAAGTTGAATTTAGATAGTATAATGGATGTTGATAGACAGAAAGTTGAATGGATGTTGATAGGCAGATTGTTTAATGGATGTTGGTGGATAGTTTAATGGGTGGATGAGTGAATGGTTTGAAGAGGATGAATGGATAGAAAGTTGGATGGAATGTGCCTTATATCTTTGTAGAATGGAGAGACACAGAAAGAGTTGGCCTAGTTAAGCAGAAAGCAGTTGATACAGGTGCAATCAGTTTAACTGGCCCTTTGATGGGTCCTAATAGTGAGCAGCTGGAAGTTGATACAGGTGTGCAAATCAAGTTGATTAGTCCATTGTGATGTCATAGTGCTAATGCAAAGTCTATGGGGAAAAATAAGCTTGTTTTTTATTAATATCTCAAAAAGTATAACGTTTACAAAAGTGAAAAATACATTCCCCACGTGTCCTTTTCAAGACCTACGTTACAAAGTTTGAACGAAGTTTCTACGTTAAACAGTTAAAGCTGAATTAGACGCAGAAATTTGGTGGGAAGAATAAGAAGAAGAACTAGAAAAGCATTTCCTGAAGGAAATACAGTGCATGAAAATGCAAAAATATGATGTAAAATATCATACAGAGTAAAAACAAACTATATTGGTTGTTAGGTAGATGAGGTTTAATATAGTTGGAATGACTGAACAGTTAAATAAGTGGATAGTTTAAATGGTTAAATTATTTAGGTAGATAGTTGACGATAACTGACACTTGGAATGGCTCTAATGTTTGCTAGCAGTTATGCTAACTATATTAACAAAGATAATAATGTTAACCAAGTTACTATGCTAACTAGCATGCTAACAATGTTAAAATGCTAAGTATGCTAACCATGTGACTTAGCTAACTTAGTTAATCATTTTTAGCAGTTATGCTAACTATGCTAACAATGTTAACCATGTTACTTAGCTGACTTAGCTCATCATTTTAAGCAGTTTTGCTAAAAATGCTAACTAGCATGCTAGCATGCTAACTATGCTAACAATGTGACTTAGCTATCTTAGCTAATCATTTTTAGCAGTTTTGCTAAAAATGCTAATTAGCTAACATGCTAACATGCTAACTATGCTAACCATGTGACTTAGCTAACTTAGCTAATCATTTTTAGCAGTTTTGCTAAAAATGCTAACTAGCATGCTAACTATGCTAACCATGTGACTTAGCTAACTTAGCTAATCATTTTTAGTAGTTTTGCTAAAAATGCTAACTAGTATGCTAACATGCTACTTAGCTAACTTAGCTAACTAGCTACAGTAGGTAGGAGTCATAGTTGATGACAAGTAACAGTTACAATGGCTGAACAGTTAAAAAGTTCAGTAGTTTAAAGGGTTAAATTGTTTAACAGTAAAATATTATAGTGAGGACTTTTATTTTGAAACAGTTTTTGGCAGAGGAAGCAGTTGAACAGGATGTGTAGTCTTAATAGGGCCAGTTTGTATGCTTAAAGCCTGAGACTGGCAGTTGGTCCAGGTGGCCCGAACACCTGCCATAGGATTCTAATTGCTTAACGGCTCTATTGTGATGTCATCAGCCCATGTTAAGTCTATGGGGAAATTTTGACTAGTTTTTAATTAATAGTTTAAAAGTAAAAAAAGTTACAAAGCTGAAAATACATAGCACCCATGTCCTAAGTAAGACCAATTAACATAGTTTGAATGAAGTTTCTACGTTAAACGGTTGAAGCTGCATTAAACGCGTTAGAAGAAGAAGAAGAAGCCTAGGAAGAACAGTACAGTGCATTTTCATGCACTGTAACAAGAAGAAAAAGCCTTGGAATAACAGTACAGTGCATTTTCATGCACTGTAATAAGGAAGAACAGTACAGTTCATTTTCATGCACTGTAATAAAGAAGGAAGAAAGAGTACAGTGCATTTTCATGCACTGTAACTAGAAAACGCAATTCCAAGGAATTACCAGTGCATGAAAATGCAAAACATATGGTGTGAAATATATTGTTAAAACAGATGATGTGCTAATTGGCAACCAACATGATGAGGTTTAATATAGTTCAAATGACTGAACTAGGTAGATGAGGTTTAATATAGTTGGAATGACTGAACAGTTAAATAGGTGGATAGTTTAAAAGGTTAGCCTGAGAAACTGATAGGGTGCAGGTGGCCTGGCCACCTGGCCTAGGATTCTAATTGCTTAACGGCAGTCTTAATAGAGCCATATTGTATGCTTAAAGCCTGAGACAGAGTATTTAGTTTAAAAGTTAAATGTAGATAGTGTAATGGATGTTGATGGATAGTTTAATGGGTGGATGAGTGAATGGTTTGAAGAGGATGAATGGATAGAAAGTTGGATGAAATGTGTCTTATATCCTTGTAGAATGGAGAAACACAGAGAGAGTTGGTCTAGTTCAGTAGAAAGCAGTTGATACAGGTGCAATCAGTTGAACTGATTCTTTGATGGGGCCTAGATGAGCAGCTGGAAGATGATACAGGTGCAGATGAAGTTAATTAGTCCATTGTGATGTCATCAGCCCATGTTAAGTCTATGGGGGAAATTTTGAGTAGTTTTTAATTAATAGTTTAAAAAAGTATAAAAAAGTTACAAAGATGAAAAATACAAAGCCCCATGTCCTAAGTAAGACCTCCACATAGCGCCTTGAAATGATTTGAATGGGGAACACCAACCTCGTTCTAATTGCTAAGCGGTCTTAATAGAGCCATATTGTATGCTTAAACCTGAGACCAGAAGAGTATTTAGTTTAAGTTAAAGGTGATTGTTTAATGGATGTTGGTAGATAGTTTTAATGGGTGGATGAGTGAATGGTTTGAAGAGGATGAATGGATAGAAAGTTGGATGGAATGTGCCTTATATCTTTGTAGAATGGAGAGACACAGAAAAGTTGGCCTAGTTAAGCGAAAGCAGCCGGATTACAGGTGCAATCAGTTTTAACTGGCCCTTTGATGGGTCCTAATAGTGAGCAGCTGGAAGTTGATACAGGTGTGCAAATCAAGTTGATTAGTCCCTTGTGATGTCATAGTGCTAATGCAAAGTCTATGGGGAAAAATAAGCTTGTTTTTTATTAATATCTCCAAAAAAGTATAACGTTTACAAAAGTGAAAAATACATTCCCCGTGTCCTTTTCAAGACCCACGTTACAAAGTTTGAAAGAAGTTTTCGTTAAACAGTTAAAGCGAATTAAGCTGCAGAAATTTGGTGGGAAGAATAAGAAAAATAACTAGAAAAGCATTTCCTGAAGGAAATACAGTGCATGAAAATGCAAAAATATGATGTAAAATATCATACAGAGTAAAAACAAACTATATTGGTTGTTAGGTAGATGAGGTTTAATATAGTTGGAATGACTGAACAGTTAAATAAGTGGATAGTTTAAATGGTTAAATTATTTAGGTAGATAGTTGTGATAACTGACACTTGGAATGGCTCTAATGTTTGCTAGCAGTTATGCTAACTATATTAACAAAGATAATAATGTTAACCAAGTTACTATGCTAACTAGCATGCTAACAATGTTAAAATGCTAAGTATGCTAACCATGACTTAGCTAACTTAGTTAATCATTTAAAAATGATTAGCTATGCTAACTAGCATGTTAACTATGTTAACCATGTTACTTAGCTAACTTAGTTAATCATTTTAACAGTTATGTCCTAAGTATGCTACGTAAATAGTTTGAACCATGTTTCTTAGTTAATGCTAAATCATTTTAAGAAGAAGAAGAATAAAAGAAAAGAATAGTACAGTACTTTTTCATGCACTGTAATAGCTAACAAGTTACTATGCTAATTAGCATGCTAACAATGTTAAAATGTTAACTTTGCTAAAAACTTAGCTAATTAATCATTTCTTAACATGCTAACTATGCTAACTAACATGCATGTGACTTAACCATGTGACTTAGCTAATCAATCATTTTAGCAGTTTTGCTAAAAAATGCTAATAACTAAGCATGTGACTTAACTATGCTAACCATTTGACTTAGCTAACTATTAGCATAATCGTTTTTTAGCAGTATTTAACCAAAAAAATGCTAACTAGTAATCATTTTTTAGCAGTTTTTACTTAACAATGTTATCAATGCTAAGCTTAACTAGCTACAGTGGGTAGGAGTGATAGTTGATGACAAGTAACAGTTACAATGGCTGAACAGTTAAAAAGTTCAGTAGTTTAAAGGGTTAAATTGTTTAACAGTAAAATATTATAGTGAGGACTTTTATTTTGAAACAGTTTTGGCAGAGGAAGCAGTTGAACAGGATGTGTAGTCTTAATAGGGCCAGTTTGTATGCTTAAAGCCTGAGACTGGCAGTTGGGCCAGGTGGCCTGAACACCTGCCATAGGATTCTAATTGCTTAACTTGGCTCTATTGTGATGTCATCAGCCCATGTTAAGTCTATGGGGAAATTTTGACTAGTTTTTTAATTAATAGTTTAAAAAGTATAAAAGTTACAAAGTTGAAAAAAATACATAGCACAAATGTCCTAAGTAAGACCTACGTAACAAAGTTTGAATGAAGTTTTCGTTAAGCGGTTGAAGCTGCATTAAAGCGTTAGAAGAAGAAAAAGAAGAAGAAAATTAGGAAGAAGGGTGGTACAGTGCATTTTCATGCACTGTAACAAGAAGAAAAAGCCTTGGAATAACAGTACAGTGCATTTTCATGCACTGTAATAAGGAAGAACAGTACAGTTCATTTTCATGCACTGTAATAAGAAGCCTAGGAAGAACAGTACAGTGCATTTTCATGCACTGTAACTAGAAAACGCAATTCCAGGGAATTACCAGTGCATGAAAATGCAAAACATATGGTGTGAAATATATTGTTAAAACAGATGATGTGCTAATTGGCAACCAACATGATGAGGTTTAATATAGTTCAAATGACTGAACTAGGTAGATGAGGTTTAATATAGTTGGAATGACTGAACAGTTAAATAGGTGGATAGTTTAAAGGTTAGCCTGAGAAACTGATTAGGGTGCAGGTGGCCTGGCCACCTGGCCTAGGATTCTAATTGCTTAACGGCAGTCTTAATAGAGCCATATTGTATGCTTAAAGCCTGAGACAGAGTATTTAGTTTAAAAGTTAAATGTAGATAGTGTAATGGATGTTGATGGATAGTTTAATGGGTGGATGAGTGAATGGTTTGAAGAGGATGAATGGATAGAAAGTTGGATGAAATGTGTCTTATATCCTTGTAGAATGGAGAAACACAGAGAGAGTTGGTCTAGTTCAGTAGAAAGCAGTTGATACAGGTGCAATCAGTTGAACTGATTCTTTGATGGGGCCTAGATGAGCAGCTGGAAGATGATACAGGTGCAGATCAAGAGTTAATTAGTCCATTGTGATGTCATCAGCCCATGTTAAGTCTATGGGAAATTTTGAGTAGTTTTTAATTAATAGTTTAAAAAGTATAAAAAGTACACAAAGATGAAAAAATACAAAGCCCCCATGTCCTAAGTAAGACCTCCACGCTAACCAGTTTGAATGAAGTTTCTACGTTAAACGATTAAAGCTGCATTAACTGCGTTAGAAGAAGAAAAATAACTAGAAAAGCATTTCCTGAAGGAAATACAGTGCATGAAAATGCAAAATATGATGTAAAATATCATACAGAGTAAAAAACAAACTATATTGGTTGCTAGGTAGATGAGGTTTAATATAGTTGGAATGACTGAACAGTTAAATAAGTGGATAGTTTAAATGGTTAAAATTATTTAGGTAGATAGTTGTGATAACTGACACTTGAAATGGCTCTAATGTTTGCCAGCTGTTATGCTAACTATGTTAACAAAGATAATAATGTTAACCAAGTTGATATGCTAACTAGCATGCTAACAATGTTAAAATGCTAAGTATGCTAACCATGTGACTTAGCTAACTTAGTTAGCATAACTACTAAAAATGATTAGCTATGCTAACTAGCATGTTAACTATGCTAACCATGTTACTTAGCTAACTTAGTTAATCATTTTTTAACAGTTATGTCCTAAGTAAGACCTCATTAAGATAGTTTGAATGAAGTTTCTACGTTAAACGGTTGAAGCTGCATTAAATGCGTTAGAAGAAGAAGAATAAGAAGAAGCCTAGGAAGAATAGTACAGTACATTTTCATGCACTGTAATAATTATAACCAAGTTACTATGCTAATTAGCATGCTAACAATGTTAAAATGTTAACTATGCTAACCATATGACTTAGCTAACCTAGCTAATCATTTTTATTAGTTATCTAACTATGCTAACTAACATGCTAACTTGTTAATTATGCTAACCATGTGACTTAGCTAACTTAAGCTAATCATTTTTTAACAGTTATGCTAACTAGCATGCTAATATCTTAACCATGTGACTTAGCTAACTTCGCTAATCATTTTAGCAGTTATGCTAACTATCTTAATTAGCATGCTAACATGTTAGCATGCTAACTATCTTAACCATGTTACTTAGCTAACTTAGCTAATCATTTTTTAGCAGTTTAACTAAAAAAATCTTAACAATGTTATCAATGCTAACATGCTAACCATGCTAACTAGCTACAGTGGGTAGGAGTGATAGTTGATGACAAGTAATAGTTACAATGGCTGAACAGTTAAAAGTTCAGTAGTTTGAAGGGTTAAATTGTTTTACAGTGAAATATTGTAGTGAGGACTTTTATTTTGAAACAGTTTTTGGCAGAGGAAGCAGTTGAATAGGGTGTGTAGTCTTATTAGGGCCAGTTTGTATGCTTAAAGCCTGAGAATGGCAGTTGGGCCAGGTGGCCTGAACACCTGCCATAGGATTCTAATTGCTTAACGGCCGTATTGTGATGTCATAATCATAATGTTAAGTCAATGGGGAAATTTTGATAGTTTTTAATTAATAGTTTAAAACGTATAAAAGTTCCAAAGTTGAAAAATACATAGCCCAAATGTCCTAAGTAAGACCTACGTCACAAAGTTTGAATGAAGTTTCTACGTTTAACGGTTGAAGCTGCATTAAACGCGTTAGAAGAAGAAAAATAAGAATAAGAAATTTTGGAAGAACAGTATAGTGCATTTTCATGCACTATAACTAGAAAAGCATTTCCTGAAGGAAATACAGTGCTTGAAAATGCAAAAAATATGATGTCAAATATCATACAGAGTAAAAACAAACTATATTGGTTGCTAAGTAGATGAGGTTTAATATCGTTGGCATGACTGAACAGTTAAATAGGTGGATAGTTTATATAGGTAAATGATTTACTTGGTAGATAAGGTTTAATATAGTTGGAATGATTGAACGGTTAAATAAGTGGATAGTTTAAATGGTTAAATTATTTAGGTAGATAGTTGACGATAACTGACACTTGGAATGGCTCTAATGTTTGCTAGCAGTTATGCTAACTATGTTAACAAAGATAATAATGTTAACCAAGTTACTATGCTAACTAGCATGCTAACAATGTTAAAATGCTAAGTATCTTAACCATGTTACTTAGCTAACTTAGCTAACTAGCTACAGTGGGTAGGAGTCATAGTTGATGACAAGTAACAGTTACAATGGCTAAACAGTTAAAAAGTTCAGTAGTTTAAAGGGTTAAATTATTTAGGTAGATAGTTGACGATAACTGACACTTGGAATGGCTCTAATGTTTGCTAGCAGTTATGCTAACTATGTTAACAAAGATAATAATGTTAACCAAGTTACTATGCTAACTAGCATGCTAACAATGTTAAAATGCTAAGTATGCTAACCATGTTACTTAGCTAACTTAGCTAACTAGCTACAGTGGGTAGGAGTCATAGTTGATGACAAGTAACAGTTATAATGGCTAAACAGTTAAAAAGTTCAGTAGTTTAAAGGGTTAAATTGTTTAGGTAGATAGTTGACGATAACTGACACTTGGAATGGCTCTAATGTTTGCTAGCAGTTATGCTAACTATGTTAACAAAGATAATAATGTTAACCAAGTTACTATGCTAACTAGCATGCTAACAATGTTAAAATGTTAAGTATGCTAACCATGTGACTTAGCTAACTAAGCTAATCATGTTTAATAGTTTTGCTAAAAATGTTAATTAGCATGCTAACATGCTAACTATGCTAACCATGTGACTTAGCTAATTATTTTTAGCAGTTTTGCTAAAAATGCTAACTAACATGCTAACAATGTTATCAATGCTAACATGCTAACCATGCTAACTAGCTACAGTGGGTAGGAGTCATAGTTGATGACAAGTAACAGTTACAATGGCTGAACAGTTAAAAAGTTCAGTAGTTTAAAGGGTTGAATTGTTTAACAGTAAAATATTATAGTGAGGACTTTTATTTTGAAACAGTTTTTGGCAGAGGAAGCAGTTGAACAGGATGTGTAGTCTTAATAGGGCCAGTTTGTATGCTTAAAGCCTGAGACTGGCAGTTGGTCCAGGTGGCCTGAACACCTGCCATAGGATTCTAATTGCTGTGATGTCATAAAGGGCAATGTTAAGTCAATGGGGAAATTTTGATAGTTTTTAATTAATAGTTTAAAAAGTATAAAAGTTACAAAGATGAAAAATACAAAGCCCACATGTCCTAATTAAGACCTACAGCGTCAATGTTTGAATGAAGTTTCTACGTTAAACGGTTGAAGCTGCATTAGCTGCGTTAGAATAATAATAATAATAATAATAATAACTAGAAAAGCATTTCCTGAAGGAAATACAGTGCATGAAAATGCAAAAAATATGATGTCAAATATCACACAGAGTAAAAACAAACTATATTGGTTGCTAGGTAGATGAGGTTTAATATAGTTGGAATGACTCAACAGTTAAATAGGTGGATAGTTTATATAGGTAAATAATTTACTTGGTAGATAAGGTTTAATATAGTTGGAATGATTGAACGGTTAAATAAGTGGATAGTTTAAATGGTCAAATTATTTAGGTAGATAGTTGACAATAACTGACACTTGGAATGGCTCTAATGTTTGCTAGCAGTTATGCTAACTATATTAACAAAGATAATAATGTTAACCAAGTTACTATGCTAACTAGCATGCTAACAATGTTAAAATGCTAAGTATGCTAACCATGTGACTTAGCTAACTTAGCTAATTATTTTTAGCAGTTATGCTAACTAGCATGCTAACTATGCAATTAAAAGCGTGTCGGCTGGGGGGTGGCGACTGTCTGGATCTACAATTGTAATAAGGACTAGGGCATACAGTAGGCGGGCTGACGAGGGTCGTTGTCAATGATCTGTTGACCAATTGTAGGCCTGACCTGACCTACAAAGTAATGTAATGTCATATTACCAGCCTACATTTTAAATGGTCAGCCCCTAAGGTTTAAAATCCCTGATAGAACATTCTGCCAGGTATTCATCAGTCTTCATCATTGACTTGGCTGTTGTCAGAAGATAGCTGTGCAGCATGGACCTCAGTACATGTGAGTATGTATTTGCATTAAGATCTATTTACCCTTACTGTCAATGGTGGTCTATAACATACATGAAATACTTTAATTGGCATTAACACATTTTATGTTTTTGTTTTTAACAGGTTGTCAATCCTTGATGGTTCATTGAATACATCTGATAGTCCTTTAGCATCTAATGATAGACCCAGATATCTGAGCCTACTTTGTAAGTATCCCAAGCTAAATATTATCTAGTGTGGAGATTTGTATTTGTTTATGGCTGTTTCCTTTTCTTTTTATTAGTAGGCTATTTGTTAACTTTGTATTCTGATTGTTTCTACATTTCAGTGCATGGTGATATACTTAACAGGCTGAGAGTGATCGTGCTTCTGAAGGTATGGTTTCCCCCCTGAGTTTTCTGCTTGATTTCATGTCGGAATCTAAAAGTGTTTCTTTTCATATTTACACATTCAATATCCATTCTACACCACCGGTTCTATCTGATGATAATCAGGTCATCAGAGACTCCGACACAACAGAGTCCATTCTGCTTGGCGAACACAAATTGGATATACCGATCGGGGTGGCTGAAGTGGAGGTCACAACAAGTAGCCCCGCTGCATCTACAGACGCTACAGCGGGGGTATCATCCGACGTCATTGCGATGTTGAAGAAGATCTAACCAAAACTGGGGGGTCTGCTAAGCGGCTATATGTGGGTGTTCAAGAAACGATTGGTAAGTTGAAATTCACCAATATCTATTTATGATCAAATAAAACATGTGCTAAGCGCGGCATAGTAATGTGTTTGCAATCATTTACAGACCTGACTACGACAGATGACGCGATAGGCCTTGGAGACGCATCTATTAACAACGGGGTTACTTATTCAAAGGACTATCGACCTATTGTCAAGACTCAATCTGAGGATATTAACCGCACGGATTTATGGACTGATACACAACTTGAAGCATGGGATATTAATGGAACAGATTCTGATGATATATCTGACGGGGATATACTAAACGCTGTGGAAGCCATCGAATCCTGTGAAGTTCATAAAAGGTCAGTTTTAACGGTTGTTGATGACTTGGGGTCAGCTGGGCCCTCTGTAAGTAATGCAGTGTGTGATGTCAACTCAGGTCACTAAAAGTACACAGATACAGAATCAGCCTTGGATACTGTTGTGTTGATGCTAAATTATGTTAAGGCAAAATGTGGTGAGCGTTTAATACACACATGACTCCTAGTGCTACCGGGATAGTAGATCCATGCGGCAATGCGTTAGATCTGGTTGTTGGTGCTATGAAAATTCTGCAGGAGATCTGCAGGGATAATTACGTCGCTACAAGAAATCATGCGAAGAATTTCGCGGTTGTTATGGATGGTATACAGAGCAGGGATGACCCCCCACGTCAATCCACCCCGGTGGAATAGAAGGCTGGGTGGTGAAGACGCAAACTGGAAGGTGGCAAATCAGCCATTCTGGGGATCACTGGGGTGCCTCGCCATTTCTGGCACTCAGGACAACTGTGCTGGTGTTTTCTGATAGCTGATCTCCCACGCAGTGTCCAGAACCGCCTGCGTAGCTCAGCATACACTCTCTCAGGTCCTGGGTGCGCGAGCCGACTGTCAAAGTCCTGAATGATGAGTTTGGTGATGGCATGATGAGGGTCCAGCACAATTGGATGCAGGGTCTTTTCGTCCAAGGCCTCACATCTGCGGAGCCGCCCCCCCACTCGGATCAGTTGGACCTCTGTGTCGTACTCTGGAGACAAGGTAAGTAGTCTGCTGCCTGCAGAGACAGGCTTACCTGTTGCGAGCAGAGCGAAGTCCTGAGGAAAGCAGTCTCTCTGCACCTTTCTGATGAGCGCCATCTCTGCTTGCCTGTAGTCATCTGCTGTGAGCGCGGTGGATGTGGCCGCCCCATGACAGGCTCTGACAGACTCTTCCAGCAGCTCCTTATAACTACTACAGCCTCCAGCGTCAGGCAATGAAGGGTCCGGGGTCACAGAGAGGTGTCCACAGAATTGTGATTTCCGCAGCTCAGCAGGCTCATCAGGTGATGAGGAGAAGTCTGGACAAGCTGGCCACTGCATTTCGTCCTGCCACAGGAATGTGGGTCCACGACTCCAGCGGTGTTCACTGAGGAACTGTGACAGGGTCAGGCCTCTGGTGATGTCGTCGGCAGGGTTGTCTGCTGAACTCACATATCGCCAGGGACTGCCCTCAGTCAGCTCTTGGATGTCAGCAACCCTTGTGCCAACAAACACCTTGTAACGGCATGACTGAGACTGGAGACAATTCAGGACAGTGGACGAATCAGTCCAGTACGTGATGCTGGTGATGGTTAGTGTCAGCTCCCTCTTCAAGACTGCAGCCAGCTGGGCACCGGTGTGGGCAGCACAGAGTTCCAATCTGGGGATGGACTGCTGCCGGACTGGAGCTACCCGGGATCTGGCTGCCAAAAAGGCCACTTGGATGTTGCTTGATTGGTCCACCGTCCAAAGATAGGCCACTGACCCATAGGCTCTCTCTGATGTGTCGGAGAAGATGTGTATAGTCTGAGTGGATGCTGTCACATCAGTTCCCCGCTGAACATAGCACCGTGGGAGACAGATGGATAGAAGCTGATGGAGTTCACTCTCCCAAGTGTGCCATAACTGGAGAATGTCCTCTGGAAGTTGTGGGTCATCCCAGTCTCTTCTCTTACCCCAGAGGTGCTGCACGAGGATCTTAGCCCTGGTGGTGTAGGGAATGAGTAGTCCGAGGGGGTCATACTGCCTTGCCAGGACCCGATAGATGCTACGCATGGTGGGCTCAGGATGCTCTGAATGGCGGAGCCGATAGGTGAGGGTGTCAGACATGCAATGCCATAACAGTCCCAATGTCCGCTTTTGTGGATCCATGTCATCGTGTGACAGCCAGAGCTCACAGCTCTCTGACCGGATGTCTGCAGGCATATGGCTGACAATGTCTGGCACATTGGTGGCCCACTGGCGTAGCTCAAACCCACCAGAGTGGAGGAGAGGCTGCAGTTTGTTGACCAACTGCTTAGCTTCTGGGATGGAGGCGAAGCTCTGCAGTAGGTTGTCAACATAAAAGCAGCACTCGACTGAGTGTCCTCAGGTAGGAGACGAACCTGATGGAACATCCCCTTTATGTCGCTGCTCACTGCAACGGGATGCTGTCTGAAGCGAAGAAGCATACCTAACAGAGATGATCCTAAGGTGGGTCCAGGGAGGAGCTGTTCATTCAAGTTGCCGCCTTGATGCGTGAATGAACAGTTGAACACAATGCAGTCCTTTCCATTGTGATGGACCATGTGATGTGGTACGAACCACGACCTGTCACTAGACTGGGCTGCAGCAGGAGTGAGTCTTTCCACATAGCCGGCATCCAGTAACTTCTTAATCTCACGACTGTATGACTCTGCTCTGGCTGGATCTTGAGATAGCCGCTTCTCCGTCCCCCGCAGATGGCCTAGGACAGCCTCCATGGGTGCATTGAGTGATGGGCTCTCTTCCTTCCACAGCAGGGGGGTCGCGTAGCGATGGACACCATCTACCACAACTCTGACTGTGTTCTCCTCCAGCATTCTAACAGCTGCAGTGTCCTGCTTTGACCGGGTGATGAACTTCTCATTCAGGTAGGGCAGGACATCTATCTGCCAGAGCTTGGACACATGCTGGAGCAGTTCAGTTGATGGCAACAGGGTGCTGGTGAACAGACAAGCAGATGTGGATGAATGATGCATGACTACTTTGGCTGGGCCTTGAAGTGTCCAGCCGAGGCGTGTCTTCAGCGCTACTGGACCTCCTGGAGGGCCCAAGTGCACTGGCTCAACTGGAGTGAGCAGGTGGGGGTAATCCGAGCCAATGAGAAGCAGCGGCTGAGCTTGTGAAAATGAATGAAGAGGCAGACCTCTGAGGTGGCGATAGGTCTTTTGCAAAGCCTCAACGGGATGAGAATGTGCAGACAGGCCCAGTTCTGCTGAGGTGAATGCCCGCTGAATCCGAAACCTTGTCTGTGGTTGACTGACTGATGACACAGAGAAAGACACTGACCTCCCAGACACTGCTCTGATGTCTTGTCGGATGGTTCGGAGGGCAAGGTCCTCTCTCTGTCCCTGGAGGCCCAGCTGCTGTGCAGCACTATGAAGGATGATAGTGCGCTCAGATCCATCATCCAGAATGGCATAGGTCTCCATCACTTTCCCCCGGTGATGGAGGTACACTTTCACCATCTTCAGTAGCACACAACCGCTCCTCCTGGCTGGATCCAGGTAGTAGTTCGCTGGTTGACGGGGTGCGAGATCAGCTGCTTTCTCTTCTTTGGTGGGGCTGTTAACCTCATGCAAAACTTCAAGGTGCGTGCGCTTGCACTTCTGGCAGCGAGCCTTTAGATAACACTGTGCCGCCAGAAGGTCTCGTCCACACCTCCAACACCTGGTTCCTGCTTTGATCCAATCCACTCTCTGTTCTGTGGTTAACTGCTTAAAAGCAGAGCACTGATTGAAGTAGTGCTGTACATTGTCACAGAATGGACAGTACTTCTTCGGCTTCTCTGCCTTCTGAGGTGAGGATGAATCTGGTTTGGATGGTTCTGGTTGCTTGACTGGTGGGTCAACCAGCAGGACAGTGGTGGAGCGTGTGGCTGGATTCTGCTTTGCCTTGGAATTCTTTCGATTGTCTGACTGGCTCTGCACTGATGATCTAGAATGACTGGTTGTTATCTCATCCTCCTGCACTCGGACTTCATACTCCAGCCATTCAGCGAAGTCCTGTAGTGTGGGGATGGGGACTCGAAGCGGGTTGACAAACCTCTTGAACTGGGCGCGGAGGTCATGTGGCAGCTTTGACAGCAGGCGTGTCACATGTGACCCGCACTCCAGCTCTGTCTTCCCCTCTCTCCCCAGCTGATCTAACATCCCCACTAGGGCTCTCAAACAGCCGGAAACCTCTGATTTCTCCAGTCTTGACTGGTGGCTCGGCTAAGACTTCATTGATTCGTTGGAGGGCTAGCTTGTCCGTACAGCTCAGTGAGTGAGGCCATGGTTCTGGTGTAAGGATACCTGCTATTGCTATAGGAGTCCGCGATGAGCAGAGCATCTTCTAGCTTGAGGTGGTCCACTAGGATCTGATATTTGAAGCGCTCGGTAGCGTCAGCAGGCAAGAGATTGTCCAACACCAACTTTAGTCGAGCAAACTGGCGAGGGTCATCATCAGTGAAGAGGGGAATCTGTGGCTTTGGTCCACGGTAGGATGTTTCCTGCCGGGACGGAGATCGAGGTCGACTAGGCCGGTGAGGAGACGGTGACTGGCTGTTAAGTCTTTGACTCCATGTCCTGAGATCTGCAGGTGAGCGAAGTGGTGGCTGGGGCAGACGTGCAGATGAAGGACGAGGTGGGGTGTACGGCGACGTATAGTCCGGGGTGCGCAATGGATGAGGGGGCGCAGGGGCAGCCTGGCCAGGTTCTGCCAGGAGATGGAGACTCCGCAGATGTTCCGTGAGCTCTGCTACTAGCGGTGGTTGCAAGGACGGAGGCGGTGGCATCTGCTGGGGTAGCTGCCGTGGCAGAGGTGGCTGTGCTGCTGCGCTGGGTGGCACGACATAGGTCACTGGCGGTGGCAGTGGATATGGGTCACTGTCTGGCTGTGCCGGTGGAGAAGGGAATTCAGGTGCCAGAACTCCTGAAGACTATTCTGGTGTGGAGGCAAGGTGCGAAACAGGTAGCCGGGCAAAGGATACGTCACTGACGGCTGAGGGGTGCTGTGCTGGAGGTGGGGCGTCGTCACTGGCAGATGCAGCTTGAGGCGCAGCGGATGGACGCTGTGAGAGGGCGTTGAGGAGATGCTGCATATCCCTCCGCAACTGCATTGTGTCATTCTGCATGTCTCTCCGAAGCTGAAGATTGTCTTCCTGCATCTCCCTCAAAGCGGTGAAGACTGCATCAGGGACAACGTTTGGAGATGTCTGACCAGTGGGGGAAGCTGGAGCAGCATCCCATGACCTGCTGTATCCAACGTTGGAGTGGGCATGTGATGTGGAGGTCTGTGGTAGCTGTCGCATTGGTAGATTCACCAGGAAGTCGTCCAGGTGGCGGGGCCGATGAATCTCCCGCCGAGGGCGGACACTACCATCAGAGAAAAACATCGTAGACTGAGGAAACTGCTGCCTCCGGCTCGAAGGACCTTGTAAAAGAGGGTGCTGGGAGATGAACCCGACACAAGACTGATGTGTACTAGTGCTGATTTGGTTAGGCAGCAATCGTCTCAGGTTGTCCGATAAGAACAGGAAGATGTCACTTTCCAAACTCTTGGTTTATTCACACATTTCAGAAACATGCCACTCATTTAGTAGATCTCTTGACATACTTGACATAAGACCGTGGTTTAGTCTCATGGACGGTAGCAATGATAACAGAGAAATGTCCTAGTAATATCCACCGAACTCCAACGACAGGAAAAGTTCCTCCTCCACTCTGTGCAGTCGTAGATCCATCTGCCGCCGGTGCGAGGTAATTGACAGTTCTGATTGGTTCTCAAGCTGAGCACTGTCTGGCCACTAAGTTAGCACGTGAACAGTGTGCAGAATCCTTGGACCACGCATCATGGGCTGCGCAGCTTTTGAACATTAGGGGCTGACCATTCAAAATGTAGGCTGGTAATATGACATTACATTACTTTGTAGGTCAGGTCAGGCCTACAATTGGTCAACAGATCATTGACAACGACCCTCGTCAGCCCGCCTACTGTATGCCCTAGTCCTTATTACAATTGAAGAGTTCAGATGCAAAACCCTCTAAATCCGTCTGACCACTTTTCTTTTAAATGAGCATTTAAATTCAGGCTCCTATAGGTTTTTGCCTATAAATCGATATTTCAGACCAGGAAGAGAGTGGTATTTAGTGGGTTTAGAAGTTAAATTATTTGATTAGCGTATACTATGTGTGTAGAGCATCCCCTCACCATCTTTATCTAATTTTTGACATAGGTGGCATTTAGAGGCTTTTGCATCTGAACCCTTCAATTGTAGATCCAGACAGTTGCCACCCCCCAGCCAACACGCTTTTAATTGTTTGAACATACGCCCAAAACACACACTACTTACATTACAATATGCAGAGTAGTTAGTGACACCAGACGACAAGTATGAGGCTCTAACCATCACGCAGTTAATTGTTTGATCCTATGACCAATACACTAATCACTTACATCACAACATGCAGAGTGGTTAGCGACATCAGACAGCAAGTATCAGACTCTAACCATCACCCATTTAATTGTTTGATCCAAAGACCAATACACACACTACTTACATTACAATATATAGAGTAGTTAGTGACCTCAGGTCAAACACGTGGTTACCTAGCACACCCAAAACACATCATTACAATGACCCTATGTGCATGCATACAGTCGTCACTAGCCATATACAGTTCTCACAGAGACCATTGTGTTTGTAATCAGTTAAACAGTACGACTGAGTCTAGCCTGTTGTTTGATGAGCCACATGAAAGGGGTCTCAAACAACACACTCAGAGACATGTCCGGACCCAACACCTCCTCTACAAAGTGAGGGGGTTCATAGACCCCCAATACATACATACATACATAATTAACCATTGTGTTTGTAATCAGTTAAACAGTACGACTCCGGCTAGCCAACTATATGATAAGCCACATGAAAGGGGTCTCAAACAACACACTCAGAGACATGCCCGGACCCAACACCTCCTCCACATAGTGTGAGGGTACATAGACCCATTTGGTTACACACACACACACACCTCCATGATCCTAGTTATAAAAATTACAGTGCATGGGATTTGGTTGACACCTTTTTAACCAAAGCGCCTAGCCGCCCAGGGGTTTGACACCAGTCACATGTCTGTCACATGACACATCCAATATGGCTGCCAAGGGGGGCGTGGCATTGTTTGACACCAGACACATGACTGTCACATGACTCTACATCCAATATGGCTGCCCAGGGGTTTGACACCAGTCACATGACTGTCACATGACTCACAAAACAATAACAATAACAAACAACACGTGGTGACAACCACATGGCTAATTTGCATAAAAAGGAGGCGTGGTTATGGCGTGCTTTATGACGTTCCAGGGGGCGGGGCTTATTTTTGACAGTTTGTTCGTGATATAGACTACTTCTACCTGTGTTTAATATAGAAATCTATGATGCTCTTTTCTCAGATCACGCGCCTGAAATCTCTCTCCCTTATCTAATAATCTGCGCGCTACCACCATATTATTAACCCTACCACTGCAGAACGTTTCTCTGTTGCATTTAAAAGTGCTGCTGGGACTCAACCAACAGTTGGCCAGAATATTGTGGAGCTAACCTCCACATTCTACTCAACCTGTAATGGTATCCTCGACACTGTTGCTCCTTTTAAAACACTTTATTCTGAAACTAAAACCAGACCCTGGCTGACTGGCATTATTGACTAGTATGCTGGAGGGCTGAACGTAAGTGGAAAAAGATAAGCTGCAAATATCCTTAAGGGACAGCTGGGTCAAATACCAAAAAAATGTAAAATCAGAAGTCAAGTCAAGCCACTTTTATTTCTATAGTACACTTAACAAGCAACAGCAGTTGACCCAAAGTGCTTCCCAGTAACACAATTATGGCAGAGTACAAAGATACAAAGACTCAAGTGCCTCACAGTTAAAATAAGTCAATAAATAAAAAGGGGGACTAGCAATGCAATCAAATACTAAAATAATACATAGTTAGGCTAAGGGGTAAAAACACAAAACAAAATAGATTATAAAACAATTGGGTTCTATGGAACTATTTATTTGGATATTGGATATTGATTTGGACAACGCTTTGACACAATGTTCTCATACCACATCTGTGGATTAAGGTACACAGTCAACTCAATGTAAGTAAGATAAACGAGGATGTTAATTGTTCTCAGCATTGCCAGCATTGTGTATAATATGATTGTCACTTGGAGGAGACTTGTAGATAACTAACGTTAGCATAGTTAGATAACCGCTGCTAACGTGCTAGCATCGTCACGTCAGAAAAGCATGGGGCTGTGCACAGTAGTGTAACATTTATTCACCATAAATTAATAAAGTTGAGTGGTTCTCTGCGCCACTCTGCCTCTGGCCTCGTGGCTACGGCCGAACAACACCCGTGGGAATATCCATGACCAATCCCACTCTCAATCCCACGAGTGCTATATTGCTTAAATAATAAACAGTAAGGCTAAAGGGGTAAAACACATAGCAGTAAAGTGAAGTGAGACATGAAGTGTTGAGAAGATGACCTGAGCGATGTGGAGTATGGTGTCAGCAGATCAGTAACCAGAGGCGTATCAAGCTTTTTAAAAGTGTGAGGGTTGTGGGATAGGAAAGTGAAACAATCCGGCTAAATTATAAATAACTCCCTACAGGGACGTTGTAAGTATCTTCTGAGAGGGGTGCGGACTATATTGGTGGGTGTCCGGGAGTTTCTCCCCCGAAATTTTTTTGTTATTCTGATTGCTAAACACACCATTTTAATGCAGTTTGGGAGGGACAGAACAAGCAGCACCCCTCATCTGTGTGGCTCATGTGACATGTAGGCCTACATGATCTACCTGCTATCACTTCACTATTTGACACTACTCTACATGGAGACATATCTCATGTTATAAAATTCAGCTTAGCCATGCCAGCTAGCTATAAGATGGCTTCATTTTTTAGATGTTCATCATGGCAGAGCCAGGGAAAAGACAAAAGAGACGGTTGTGAAATATGCACCCCAAAACTGTAGGTGGAGTGCTGTAGAGAAAAATGTGAATTGGCGAAGAAATTACTCAGTTACAGAAACGCCATTTAAATGCAAGAATTTCACTAATTCGAAGCCAATTTGATGGTAAACGGGGCAGTTGTTCACTTAGCATAGCCATACAGCACAGCCATAGTGAGTCGCTATGAGAGAATCAGCCATGCAACTTCAAAAAAAGCGTCCCGAGGACATCTCGCGAGAATCGTGAAAGTTTACCTTAATTGATATAGTTTCTGCCTTAATCTTAATTCTGTTAATCCTTCACCTCCACAACAAAAGTATTTTCATTGTGTACAGGGGGAACAAGCCACAATAATTAGGCTATTTACAATGGCAGAGTAAAATATAAATATATTCTCTATAATATAACTCTAGGGGGAACTCTACACCAAAATACCAAAAATACCTGAACCTGCATAGTATACTTAAGCAATATAGCACGAGTGAGAGTGGGGTTGGTCATGGATATTCCCACGGGTGTTGTTCGCCGTAGCCATGGGGCCGAGGCCGAAAGTGGCTCAGGCGAACAACACCGATGGGAATATCCATGACCAATCCCACTCTCAATCCCACGAGTGCTATATTGCTTAAATAATAAACAGTAAGGCTAAGGGGTAAAACACATAGCAGTAAAAGTGAAGTGAGACATGAAGTGTTGAGAAGATGACCTGGCGATGTGGGTATGGTGTCAACAGATCAGTAACCAGAGGCATTATCAAGCTTTTTTTAAAAGTGTGAGGGTTGTGGGATAGGAAAGTGAAACAATCCGGCTAAATTATAAATAACTCCCTACAGGGGCGTTGTAAGTATCTTCTGAGAGGGGTCACCGGACTATATTGGTGGGTGTCGGGGAGTTTCTCCCCGAAATTTTTTGTTATTCTGATTGCTAAACACACCATTTTAATGCAGTTTGGGAGGGACAGAACAAGCAGCACCCCTCATCTGTGTGGCTCATGTGACATGTAGGCCTACATGATCTACCTGCTATCACTTCACTATTTGACACTACTCTACATGGAGACATATCTCATGTTATAAAATTCAGCTTAGCCATGCCAGCTAGCTATAAGATGGCTTCATTTTTAGATGTTCATCATGGCAGAGCCAGGAAAAAGACAAAAAAAGGCGGTTGTGAAATATGCACCCCAAAACTGTAGGTGGAGTGCTGTAGAGAAAAAATGTGAATTGTGAAGAAGAAATTACTCAGTTACAGAAACGCCATTTAAATGCAAAATTTCACTAATTGAAGCCAATTTGATGTTAAGCGGGGCAGTTGTTCCTTAGCATAGCCATACAGCACAGCCATGGTGATTTGGCTATGAGAGAATCAGCCATGCAACTTCAAAAAGCGTCCGAGGGACATCTCGCGAGAATCGTGAAAGTTTACCTTAATTGATATAGTTTCTGCCTTAATCTTAATTCTGTTAATCCTTCACCTCCACAACAAAAGTATTTTCATTGTGTACAGGAACAAGCCACAATAATTAGGCTATTTACAATGGCAGAGTAAAATATAAATATATTCTCTATAATATAACTCTAGGGGAACTCTACACCAAAATACCAAAATACCTGAACCTGCATAGTATGCTTAAGCAATATAGCACGGTGAGAGTGGGGTTGGTCATGGATATTCCCGCGGGTGTTGTTGACGTAACCCGCGGGCGGAGGCAGTGGCGCGGGCAACAACAGCCGTGGGAATATCCATGACCAATCCCGATCTGAATATATTCTCTAACAAATTCTCCCACAAACTAAATAATCTGAAAACACCCCATTATTGTTTTAAAAATGTTAATTTCGACATCGTTCTTACGCATCAAAAATAGTTCCCTTTTCAATAGACAAGCGTCTTGGTTGCTAGGTAACCAACATTCCAGACCCTCGTTCACGGGTCTTTGTGGTTTTATGTCTTCTTGAAAGAAATGTGGAAATCACATTCATATCTAGGTTTGTTGCATGCATGTTACAAGGACACTGGGCCATGTCATGTAAGGGACATGGTACTGCAAAAAAACGGAAACAGTCTACATTGCAGAACCACTCAACTTTATTAATGTATAGTGAATAAATGTTACACTACTGTGCACAGCCTGACATGACGATGCTAGCGTTAGCAGCGGTTGGCTAATTGACCGATCCCAAGCCCGCCCCCTTTTGCCATGTCACAATAGGGACTTGGAGGACCTCTGTCAACCTCGGTCAATTTTGAATTTTCTAGTGGCCATTCGGTATGACAATCGCCAGTTATCACGAATGCTATAATGCTTCTTTGCGAGTAGCTTAAGTAACTAAATAACTAAAAAGAGCTCAAAAGGTTCAAAGATAAGCCTGGGATACTTGTAGAAGTGACATCGATATCCTGACCCGTGTGAAGCGTTAACACACATAGGCCTAACTTTGCATAACTTTGGATAGGCTGCTACTTTTCAGTAAAGAAATCTGAGTGTTAATGCGAAAATGTTCCCTTTATTTGTGTTCATAACTAGGCTACACACAAAACATAACTAAATCTGGTTTCCACTGATGAAGCGACAACATAAGCCCTCATAAAAAAAATTATACCTACCTTGCAGGAACTGAACTTGCATATTCATCCGATTGGAAGACCGCAAAAGAATACACCTTCAATCACGTATCGCCTTACACACAACAAGAATACTTTCAGCTTTGCTACCTTGCCATGTTTAACTTGGGATAGAAGACTGTTCACAGAAATAAGCTAATGATCATTTTTCAACAAGCGCCAATAATAGCCTATACTGCGATGCATTATTGATGGCTGAACGAGAGATAGCCAATGTCTTCTAAAGATTGAATCATGTGCAGATTCTATGCAGTCTCGAAATCGCCCATATTAGACCTAGGCTACTACATTGCCCCGTTTAAATTAATTATAGCATAAGCGGGCAAGTCTAGTGCAAGACAAATCCGTCTGCAAACTGCAGATATGTCAAGCGTGATAGGCATGGGTTTGAACTTCGGGTGGTTTCTTTTCAATACACTTGTATCATGTTTATTTGAACTCTTCCTTCTAAAGCAGCCATTCAAAATAATAAGTAGGCTATCGGCCTACCGAAGAAAACTATCTCTCCACCTCCCCAACATGAGCTGCTTGGCTAGTCACTCTCCCAAGTTGCGTGGGAACTTGGATCTGCAGCACTTGGTCCCGTCTTGTATTAATCCTCAAAATATGGTTCGATTTTGTTATGGACACGTCAACACCATATTTTTGCACAGACCTGTTTATTGAATCAGTCACATCTGCAGCAAATAAGGTAAACTACCTGCTCGTGATAGCGTGCTAATTGTTTATCCCAGTTAACATGCATCCCATTAAGAACCGGTTGTTTGTCCTCAATGTTCCACCATAACAGCAGACATTGTGAATGTGTCCATCTGCATACTGAAGGCCTTTCTGGCCTCTGTTTTTGAATATATCAAGATTACTTGGCCCAGAAATCCAGCATACACTGTTGCACTCGGCTAAATGGGGGTGCTGCGTCCCCATGTTGAACACGCGTTCTCGCACACTTTCCTGCAAACTTGTCCGACTTAGCAACAGTAACTATGGGACTGACAATGGGAGGAGGGGCTTGGGATCGGTCAATTATGCTAACGTTAGTTATCTACAAGTCTCCTCCAAGTGACAATCATATTATACACAATGCTGGCAATGCTGAGAACAATGAGTTGACTGTGTGGCTTAATCCACAGATGTGGTGAAGCACTGTTTTGTTATGGTTTGTTAAGGAGTAACCCATTGCTTGAAATAGTGGAGAGCTGGGTGTCAAATCTTCGCATTGTGTCGCGGAGTGATTTATTATTAGCTGTGCTGAGTCTGAGTTGAAATGTCCAGGGATATTCCAACTCATGGAACGTCTCTCGGCCAATCAGAAACAAATAAATAGTTCCATAGAACCCAATTGTTGTATAACTTTAAATGAAGTCTGTTAGAGAGCTCTGACAGTGTGTTCACCAGGAGTGCTTCTCCAAGGAAGAAATAACCATAAACCTCGAAGGCTCACTGAGGTCCATGCAGCATGGGAGGAGTTAGCTGCCACCCTGAACAACCATAGTCTGGTCCACTGAGAACCGCAATTGTATGTAGAAAGCAGTTCAATGATATGAGGGGATTGACAACACTAAAGTTGGCGCTCTTTGCAGGGAGGAAGGACAAGAGGGGGCCCTCCTCCTGTCAGTGTCTCACAGAGGAAGAGAGGTTTCTTCCCTCTAACCTTAGGAGACGAGAGGTTGAATTTTAGGTTAATCATTGAGTTCATATGGAGTTCCATGCTGGTGCATAAAAAGATTGAGAAAAAAATCTAAGAATTGGCAATAGGTTTTTAAACAATGGTCACATGTCTGAATGTTGTTGTGGTCATTCCTTCATGTATCTTGAAAACATTTTGCTGATCACTGCTTGTCTGGTTCATGTCTGGAATCTAGAAATCAGAAAAATAAGATTTGTTTCATATTTTCATAATGCATTGTATCAATTCATGAGAGAAAATATAAGAAATTTGTTTGTAATGTATAATGGTACAGTCAGTCAGTCAAGTTGAATATTTTGTACAATCATATTTTGTCAATTAAAGAATGTAATGACCTGTTGCCATCTTGACATTTCTGTTTGCTATTAAAAACGAACTATATAGACTATAGCCAACTAGCAGAATGGAGTTTTAAATAACAAGATGCATCGGTTCATGTTATGCTTATCTTAAGGAGAACGAGTCATTGAAAACTCAAATTCGATTCTACAAAGGCAATGTAAGTAAACTCCAAACTGTAGGCTATTGAGTGCAGGGCAGACCTAAATCATAGCGAGAACTCCAGGAATCAAAAGAAGTGTTCTACATTCTGATGCCTCTCCAAACGCAGAAATGAAGCACAATCACGCCATTACGTTAAGACATGTTAAGCAAAAAATATTCATATTTTGCTGTAATCCAATGACACGAAAAAAAAGTAATCCACAGCGATCAGTAGGCCTAGATGCACAAAAAGGATCATGGTATATCTAGCCAGGCCTACGCGCGTCACATTCACCAGCCAGTTCCAAACAGGTGAACGAGGCTTCGCCACTTTGCTGTTTAAACAAGTGGACAGGACATTTATGTACATTTAGGCAACGTTTATTGCAACGTTGGCACGGCAAGATGTCCGGACTAGTGCAACAGTCATTTTCGTTTTTTGATAACGATATGAAGGATCGCAAGAGAAGAAAACCTGACTGCTCCCATCATCAACCGCAGCCCATTCCTTATATTGTTGTTTTGTGTTATTTAAATTATTTTTTAAAATATCTGGTCATGCCAGACGTAACTCCTGTATGTATAAGTATATATATACTCTTTTGATCCCGTGAGGGAAATTTGGTCTCTGCATTTATCCCAATCTGTGAATTAGTGAAACACACACAGCACACAGTGAACACACAGTGAGGTGAAGCACACACACATACTGGCGCAGTGAGCTGCCTGCTACAGCGGCGCTCGGGGAGCAGTGAGGGGTTAGGTGCCTTGCTCAAGGGCACTTCAGCCACGCCTACTGGTCGGGGTTCGAACCGGCAACCCTCTGGTTACAAGTCTGAAGTGCTAACCAGTAGGCCAAGGCTGCCCCTAAGGGTATGCCCCATCGTATGCCGCCAAGGTGTCCTGATGCAATTAATGGCAGAGGCAAAGAGTTTTCTTTCACCATCATGTAGTCATCATTTTTTCAATAGTGTTTGTAATGCTGTCGAAAGATAGGTCGGTACAAAAAAGAATTGGTTTGCGCTTCCCAAGTAAGAATGGTTGGTTACACTAATAGTGACATGACACTGTCATGAACGTGTCATAAACAAGTCATAAACAGTCATGACATAACGCTTCTGTTAAGTTTTTTTAAGTGTCGGTTATTCGGTTTTTGTCATAACAAGTTAGGGTTAGGGTTCATGTGTCATAAAGTGTCATGTCACCTTGTCAGGTAAAGTGTGACAGAATGGTCTTATGTTCATGGAAGTAATGACTTACCTGGTAATTATTTACTGTGATGAAATTGCTATGACCTGTTGAAGAGAAAGCTGTATTTAAAAGGAATGTAAAAATGTCTATTTGGTCTTCCTGTTTGTGTGTGGATGGATATATGTTTTGGAGTGTTTTTCGTAGCCTTACTTCTGTCCCCATTTGTAATGTATCCAGGGTTATCTTTTCCATGGGTTTCTTCTGCATTCTGGCTCGGATTCATGACATTCCCTTTAGAGCTGGACTCTTGAGAACAATAGAGTGAAACTGTATTGAACATCGTCATAAATGTACTTTTTTGAACATAATATTCCATTAATCATTAGTACCCCTGTGTTTGACATGTACACATAATAATGTAGGGTGTGAGACATAATAATTGCATGCAGATTATTTTACACAATTGTAGGTAATTTTACTATGTCTATAATGGCTGTGTGATTCTATACTCAAGTAGTTGTATATCACACACTATCTGCCCAGCAACATGATCACAGGATTCATTTGAAAGATTTCTATTAAATTTCAATTGTCTGTTTGTTTGTCTTGTATGTGGAGTAGTTTTTGTATTAATAGTGGAGCCTGATATTTGGCTGATATTTCCCCCTCAAGAGAACCCTTGCTTACACGTCACAAACGATAGCCCTATGTTTGGGGCAAAGAGAGTGGACTTTCCCTGATCATCAACATAAGGCTGATGATTGGTGTAAATATTGTCATGACATAATAAATGATTCTGCTGCTTAAAAACACAACGTGGTGGGCCGCAAGATGTAGCCTACATTTTTGTATTTATTTCTTATTTTGTATTTGTGGTTGACGTTCTGCTGATTGGCCCAAAAAGCATGCTCTCCAATCTCACAGTCTCACTCTCAACATTGATGGTTCACCTGTCCACTCTACCCCTGTTGTCAAGAACCTTGCCATTCAACTTGACTCCACCCTTAGGTTTGATCCTCATATCAAATCTCTCACTAAGACTGCCTTCTTTCACCTCCGCAACATGGACGCAACATGGTATATAGTATAGTATATTTACCCTTTTGATCCTGTAAGGGAAATTTAGTCTCTGCATTTATCCCAATCTGTGAATTAGTGAAACACACTCAGCACACAGTGAGGTGAAGCACACACTAATCCCGACACAGTGAGCTGCCTCGGCGCTCGGGGAGCAGTGAGAGGTTAGGTGCCTTGGTCAAGGGCACTTCAGCCATTCCTACTGGTTGGGGTTCGAACCGGCAACCCTCCGGTTACAAGTCCGAAGCCCTAACCAGTAGGCCACATTGCCTGCCTCCGACCCTTCCTCTCTGTTAGTGATGCACAGACTGTGGTCCACTCCTTCATTATGTCCCGTCTAGATTACTGTAACTCACTTTTCCTTGGTCTCCCCACTAGAGACTGTAATACATTCAAAACTCTGCAGCCAGGCTCCTCACCCATACCAAATGATCTGCACACATCACCCCCGCTCTCCATCAACTCCACTGGCTACCAGTTGCGTGCAGGATCAAATACAAAGTACTACTACTAAGGGCTCCGAACCGGTTCAAGGAACGAAAACGAAAACCGAAAACGAACGGAATTTTACGAGGAGCGGAAACAAAAAGAAAATGGTCTTCAACTGTTCCGGAACAGAAACGTTATTCTGAAATCCACAAAACCGGTTAATAACGTTTTTTTTTTTCGTTCTCTATATATTTTATACAATTTCACAAAAGCATATTCTATGTCAGGGAGACTATTTCCGGTTGTGCGAAAAACAAGCCCGCATCTACACTGTTAATGTGAGCTAACAAGCCGCTATGTAGCCAACTACCTATCCGTCTGCTACTTCGGATCTTAGGCCAGCTCGTAGCGTAGGCTACTGAAACTGATTTGGAAATTGTTTGTAGCCTATGCGTAATAGCCTATTTTGCCTGTCCACGCCTTGTTGTTTTAAAGTCGGGATTTGAAATGTTTGCGCAATTATAGCCTATTCTATGTAGAAGAGTTAAACGGGAAATTTGAGATAGGCCTTGTCAGCAACAGACAGGTTCGTTTATGAACAGGGTTGGAATTATAGCGCAAGCCTTTGAAGATCTCCATATGGATAAAACTTAGGCTACAACCAGGTAAGGAGTTTAGCACGTATCCAGAAATATTTTTGATAAGAACTTATTTATAGGCATAGGTTAGGCCTACAGTAAGTCTGTAGGCTATGGGATGGATAGCCCATCTGAATGTTTTTGGATGCCGCCTGTGATTTATTATTTTTGGGCATAGTACGGTATAGGCTAAATCAAGGGGAAATAAGGAGTACGTCTATTCTAAGGTAAAGTTCACAAAAATAGACTTGATAGGCCCGCCAAACACTGCCGGAACTTTAAGAACGAACGATATGTTGGTGCCGGAACGCATGCAAGAACGAAAACGTTAAACATAGGCCTACCTGAACCGTTTGGAACGGTACGTTTGAAAAATAATTTAGTCTAAAAACTCACCTTTAAAGCCCTCCACAACCCCCACATCTGCAACCTCTTGACCCCTTAAACTCCCTCCCGCTCACTCAGATCCTCTGACCAAAATCTCTTAGCTATCTCCCGCACCAGACTCTCCACCCTGGGTGGCAGATCCTTCAGTGCCTTGGCCCCCAATCTCTGGAACACCCTCCCCCAAACTCTTTGTGACTGTCCTTCTAAGTATAAGTATAAGTATATATACTTTTTTGATCCCGTGAGGGAAATTTGGTGTCTGCATTTAACCCAATCAGTGAATTAGTGAAACACAAACAGCACACAGTGAACACACAGTGAGGTGAAGCACACACTAATCCCGGCGCAGTGAGCTGCCTGCTACAATGGCGGCGCTTGGGGAGCAGTGAGGGGTTAGGTGCCTTGCTCAAGGGCACTTCAGCCGCGGCCCACTGGTCGGGGCTCGAACCGGCAACTCTCCGGTTACAGGTCCAGGGTGCTAACCAGTGGGCACACTTCTCTTCCTTTCCTCAAAGGACATCTCAAGACCTTTTTGTGTAATGATCACTTCTCCTCCACACCCAACACATAGCTCTTAACATAGCTTGTCTTTGTTGTATTGTTATTGTTTGTCTGTTGTTGTGTTTTCCTTCTACTATGTAAAGCGACCTTGACCATTGGGCCAATTGCTCTGTCAGTTAGCATGGCGCTAGCTGCGCTGCGACTTAAAACCACAGCCTACTCTTTAAAACTGAGGTTTAAGGAGTTTAAATGAGTTTAAGGAGTTAAACCGAGAGTTTAACATGCAGCTGAGCACTAAGTTAAACGTGATTGCTGTGTAATGACTCACACAGGATTAGCTGATTCCAAGTTAAACTCGGGTTAAACCAGAACTTCTCTGATTTCGAATTTTAACCCAATGCAGATGCATTTCAGGATCTTGGGGGGGGATATGTTTTTATGATTGTTGCAGCTAAATAATTTTTTTGTGTTATAATTACCAGGGGCCGTATTCACAAAGCCTTTTATCTTACCACTAGGAGTACTCCTAAATCGCACTAAAAGATTTTAGCTAGGAGTTTTCTCTTAAGTTATTCACAAAGCTTTTCAGACCTACTCTTAATAAGGAAAAATGACAACTCCTAAACTAAGAGTGAGTCTTCGTTGCTATGGATGACGTCATTACTCATGCACAAGCTTGACTGAAGTGACCACCTTGATTGGCTAATGATTGAAACGCGGGAATGATTACGAACACCTCCCTTACGATGATGAGTGATAGGTGACAGGTCTGAGAATGCGTGCGCTTCAAAAATAGTGCGAAGGACGGAAGATGATGAATAACTGAATAAAAAGGCCTAGCCTAAATGAATAAAGAGTAAGGCAAAACAAATATCCTAGTAGCCTAATGAAACATAGGCCTATGGATTGATGCAGTATCTTTGCAACATTATTAAATTAATCTGTCACCATATGCCTACGTTTGCAAAGAGAACATTTTAATTTGATTCACAATGAAACGTTACATTTAACTTACATGTCAACAATGAGTAGTTTTGGTTGTTGTTGGTGGCGTTATTGCATCCCTTTTATGAATGCAAAATTGTTCCCTCGCGATTGGAAGCTCCTGTTGCCGCATAGGCTACGCATTTCAAAACATCGCAACGTGAAATGCCACAAAAAGCTGTTTGTGAATAGGTCTTAGTGAGTTAGGAGTCCTCTCGACTTATTTTAAGCTGTCCCAGACTTAGGTGCTACTTTTAGGTCTAAAATGCTTCGTGAATTACTTTTAGTGAAAAAAATAAGGAGTCCTAAAGTTAGGAGTGACACCCATTATTTTTAGGAGTTACTCCTAAATTCGCCACTTAGGAGCTACTTTTAGCCTTAAAATTCTTTGTGAATATGGCCCCAGTAGTTTAAAAGAGATCTTGCAAACTATGGTTTAGTCTCTCCTTAAACCACGTCTGTTTCAAGATTAGACTCTCCTTAAACCACGTCCGTCCCGCACGCAATTATTCATTAGAACACTACAGAACACAACGTTTCGGTCTCAGACCTTCATAATTACCACCAAAAAACTTTGGAAATGTAAAGTCAATTTTAAAAGTGATAAAACGCAAATAATGTTGCAATATATTGTGAACTAGTCTTGTGGAAATCTGGAATCTGATTCTTCCATCAACTCATCCACTGTGTTAATGAAATTAAATCAGTCAATCAATTGTCGCGAATAGAACATAACAACAAGAAGCAAAAATTATATTGATCGCTGCACTTCACCCCAACTATAGCTATGGCAAACGAGGAAGAGCAGAGAGACATCTCCACGCCGTTTTACATTTATGTATGCCTGGGGTGCTTGGAATAGTGGACTGCACCCACATTCCACTCATTTTCCATGGCACCGTGCGTAATCCAGCCTTTACGAATCAACGTAAGGCTACATCCCCTGATATTTGGTCTGCCTAAACATAACAAATATAGGCTACACTAAGGCAAAATGCATTTGTGCGGTGTACATAGTTAATGTCACAACTGACTTTAACGCCTGTGAAACACTTTGATGTGTCAAATAGTGGAGCAGACGTTTTGCAATAATATTAGTAAGTAATAACAGTATTTTTTTTTAATATTACCGTTTCTATTACAGCTCTATAAACTGTCAAATGGTTTTGGATAACAACATGCACATTCACAATATAACCTAGCGAGATGGCCCGGCAGTGTGCACACATTTTCAACAGCTGCCTATATGAACCACACCACAAAGGGCAAGGAACATAATAGTCACCTGTGCAGTCCTCCACAATTTGGCAATCGACTGGGATGAGCCCCGTTTGTCACAGCTTTGCCAGGTTCTTCAGCAGCACCTCACTCTGCACCAGCCACGCCCACTCATCAGACTCACACTCCTGTCACTCATTCTCTCTCCCCTGCCTACTGAAGCCTTACACCTGCAGCTGATCAATCAGCTGATCAGCTGCACTATATCAGGCCTCCCTCCACACACACACTTTGTCTGGCCTCGTCAATGCTGTATGAAGGACCCAGCCAAAGACTCGCGCCCTCGCCTGCTCTTCAGTATTTGTTGGATTCAGTTAAGTTATGGACTTATGAACTTTGTTGGACGTTGCTTTGTCTTGAATTCTGGACCTGCAAGTACTTTTCTGTTTACCATTCAATAAATCTCCATCACTGTGTTCAATATCTCCTAGTCCTCCTTCTGTGTACCGTGACCGAAGGCCAGACTAGGCAATGCAGCCTCAAAATGCAGACCCCTTCCGGGAGCTTGTGAATGAGTTTCGCCAGGCCCTCACAGCTGCACTAGCCCACCCTGCTCCTCCACCAGCAGTCCCCTCCAGCCCAGTAGTCAACCCCACGCCCTATTCTGGTGCACCCGAGGGATGTAAGGGCTTCCTCCTGCAATGCTCCCTGGCCCTGGAGATGCAAGCACACCGGTTTCCAACAGGGCGATCTCGAATTACATCATCTCTTTGCTCTCTGGGCGTGCCTTGCAATGGGCAGAAAGTGTATGGAGCCTCGATGGCCCTGCGACGACTTTGTGGAGCATTTCGCGGAAGTGTTTGCCAGAGGGTGATTCATCGGCCCAGGCCCAGTTGAATGCTTTGAGGCAAGGAAAACGATCAGTCACCGAATACTCCCTCCAATTCCGCACCCTCGCTGCAGCCAGTGGATGGAATGAGGCCGCACTCATCACAGCTTTCCGACAAGGACTAGAGCCCAACCTGCATCTCCAACTCTCTACCTACGATGATGCCATGGGACTGGAACGGTTCATCCAGCTAGCAGTCCGAGTTGCTCCCTGGAGGGACAGTTGCCTACAAAAACTCCGCTCAGCCCCATCACCAGTACAAGCACCACCCAGGTGGGATGGAAGTTCCATCAGATCTTTTGAGCCCATGCAGGTTGACACTGTGCGGCTTACACCAACTGAACGCCACCGCCGTCTGACTCAGAGCTTATGCCTCTACTGTGGAGCCTCAGACCATATCATTGCTCAATGCTCTACAAGACCACCCCGACCGGTGGTGAGTACTGTATGTAACCCTAATGTTCATCTGAAACTTCCCCTCATGCCTGTAATTCTAATGGACCTGTAATTCTGTGTCCTCCCATACGGCCTCCTCTCCGCTCCGATTCCGGTTCAGCTGGGAACTTCATCTCTGGCTCCCTCTGCCAGCGCCTCCAGCTCCCGAAGACCCGCTGTGCGACCCCCTTCAACATCCACTCCATAGTAGGTAGGCCTCTAGCCCGCAAGCGGGTCCAATACCAAACACCTGTTCTTGAAATGCAAGTTAGGAGACTCCATGCTGACGCTATCTCGTTTTTTGTACTCGTTGAGTTCCTTCTATTTCGTTTACTTTTATTTTTATGTATTTTTTTACTCTTATTCTTTTCTATGTATTTTATCATGATATTTCAACTCGTATGTCTGAGATGATATTGTGGCTGTATGTCTATCTGTCTTTTATGTCTGGTGAGCCAAAGAAAAATTTCCACCTTGGTGGACATTAGACTTATTCTATTCTATGAGTCTACTACTGATTTGATCTTGGGGCGTCCATGGTTAGTGCAACACTCACCTACAATCTGTTGGTCTAATAGTGAAGTTCTTTGTTGGGGTGATCAATGTCAGGTCTTGCTTCCCTGAACTCCCACTTCATAACCCCAACTGGTTGTTCCCCTTAATGCTACATCGATAGAAAGCCCAGAGCTTAATCAACCCGTTACTGTTCCACCCGAATATGCTACCTACCGTGATGTTTTTTGCCCAAAACATGCAGCTCAGTTACCTCCTCATAGACCATGGGACTGTGCGATTGATCTAGTGGCAGATCAGCCATTACCCCATGGAAGGGTCTACCCACTCTTTCCCTGAGCAAGAGGCTATGAAAGAATATATTGCAGAAGCCCTAGAGCTGGGATATATCGTCCCTCAAAATCCCCAGCTGCCTCTTCCTCCTTTTTGTGGCCAAAAAAGATGGGGGTCTTAGGCCCTGCATTGATTTCCGTGCCCTCAACAAAATCACAGTGAAGTTCCGCTACCCATTGCCACTTGTCCCTGCTGCCTTAGAACAACTACGAGGTGCATCTGTGTTTTCCAAGCTTAACCTACGGAGTGCCTATAACCTTATGCGCATTCGTCCAGGGGATGAGTGGTGGCAAGGTATTCATAGTGGCCAGTAGGTGTGATAAAGGCGGTCATTTATCACACCTACTAACCACCTATGAATACCTTGTGATGCCCTATGGATTATCCAATGCTCCCTCTGTCTTCCAGGGGTTCATGAATGAGGTTTTCAGAGATTACATCAACCAATTTGTCAGTCTTTATTGATTTCCTCATTTACTCCCCCGACTCTCCAGACACACATCCAGCATGTGCGCCCTGGTCCTTGCTAGCTGCGTGAGTTCCAACTCTTTTTGAAAGCCGAAGAGTGCACCTTTCACCAGACTTCCACCCAGTTTCTAGGCTACAACAGGTGTAACAGGGAAAGGTGACAGCGGTTTTGTCAGCCCTCCACAGTCCGTCCAAGGACCTCCAGTGTTCTTGGGCTTTGCAAACTTTTATTGAAGATTCATTTGCAACTTTAGTCAGCTTCGCTTCTCCATTAACCTCTTTGCTCCATAAAAACCTAAACCCTCTCCTGGGTGATGAAGCCTCCCAAGCCTTCCACCTGCTGAAGAATCCTTCACCAAAGCGCCGGTCCTCTGTCATCCAGATCCAGACTGGGAGTTCATTGTGGAGGTTGATGCCGCCACCTCTGGAGTTGGAGCTATTCTTCAATAGCGCCATGGAGACCCTCAGCCTCCATCCCTGTGCTTACTTCTCCCGAAAGATTAGTGCAGCAGAGTGCAACTATGACGCCGGCAACCAAGAATTGTTAGCCATTAAACTAGCCCTGGAGGAGTGGGCACCATTGGCTTGAAGGAGCTAAACATCCTTTCCTGGTTCTTACGGACCACAAAAACCTCCAGTACCTCAGGAAGCCAGGTAGGCCTCAATCCCGTTTGGCAAGATGGGCCTTGTTCTTCACCAGCTTCAACTTGTCTATTAGCTACCGCCCTGGATCTGGCAGAGCTGATGCACTCCCGTCTGCACCACCCGGGAAAGTGAGGCAGCCTGAAACCATACTCCCCCTTGATATGAGTGGTAGGCCCCATCCAGTGGACCCTAGATGAGCAGATCGTGGGCCACTACTACTGATCCTGCCAACCTCCTGCTAACTGCACTTATGTTCATCAGTCTCTGAACTCAACTACTAACCATAGCACACTCCTCCCTGGCACAGGACACCCAGGGATCAATGCCACACTCTCTCTTCTGCAAGATCGTTACTGGTGGCGGGTATGGCCAAGGATGTCGAGGGTTAAGTGGCGAGATTGTGAAGACTGTGCCATGTAAAGACCCAGCGACACCTCCCAGCAGGGAAGCTAACCCCTTGCCAGTTCCCAAAGACCATGGTCACACCTGGGTGTGGACTTCGTCCTGAACCTTCCCCTTCAGAGGGCCACCGCGTGCATCCTGGTAATTGTCGACCCGGCTTTTTCCAAAGCATGCAAGCTAATACAGTTGAAGGCTTCCAACAGCTGCAATCACCCTTGAAGCCCTGTTCACACAACTTTGGAATCCCAGAAGATGTGGTATGGGATGAGGGGGCCACAGTTCATCTCGTTTTCTGGAGAGCTTTTCCTGCAGCTAATGGGAGTAACAGTGAGTCCTAACTTCAGGATATCATCCTCAAACAAACCCGACAAAAGCGGAGCGAAAGATTCAGGAGATTGGCCTTCCTCCGCTTACACCTATTGCCACGCCACCAAAGCTCCTGGAGTTGCTTCCTGCCCTGGGCGAGTATGCACAAAAACTCCCTGCGGCAGCCAACCACAGGTTTAAGCCCGTTCCAATGCATACTGGGTCCACCAGCCTCCACTTTTCCCTGGTCTGGACTCTTCCGAGGGTCCCAGCTGTTGACTCCTGGTTCGGGAGAGCAGGCAGGTCTGGAGTGAGGCCAATCACCACCTGCAGCAAGCCATCCGTAAGCCCAAAAGGAGCATGCATACACTAGGAGATCAGCCCACCACAGTATGAAGCAGGCCAAGGTCTGGCTCTCCACCCGGGATATCGGATGCGACTTCCTTCCGAAGTTTAAGTCCTAAATACATTGGCCCCTTCACCGCAACACACCGGGTGAATCAGTCACTTACGCCTCAACCTCCACCCAGTTACAAGATCCACCCACATTTCATGTATCTCTCCTGAAACCCTACCACTCACCCCATTCTCCTTCCTCCACAGAACCTGGTGATGCTGCAGAATCCCCATTACGCTTCTGCTGGGCGAGGGGTTAGGTCTATGCCATCAGCGGATCGTTGACTCTGTCGTCGCCAGGGGCTGTCTTGAATACCCTAGTAGAGCTGGGAGATTCTGACTAAAAAGGGTCCTCCTGGGTCAGCCGTGATTACATCTTGGATCCCCGATGCTCCACTGAGTTCCATCAAATCCACCCCAGTCGACCAGCCCCCCCGTCGAGGCCGTCCATGTCGCCCGGGCACCCTCGTCCTCCAGGCGCCCCTGGAGAGGGGGTACTGTCACAGCTTGCCAGGTTCTTCAACAGCACCTCACCTCTCCTCTGCACCAGCCACTTCCCCAGCCATTCGCCCACTCATCAGACTCACACCTCCTGTCACTCATTCTCTCTCCCCTATATCAGGCCTCCTCCACACACCTTTGTCTGATCAATCAATACTGTATGAAGGACCCAGCCAAAAAGACTTCGCTTCGCTCGCCTACTCTTCAGTATTTGTTGGATTGAGTTTTAAGTTTATGGACTTATGAACTTTGGTTGGGCGTTGCTTTGTCTTGAATTCTGGACCTGCAAAGTACTTTTCATTTTACCATTCAATAAATCTCCATCACTGTGTTCAATATCTCCTAGTCCTCCTTCTGTGTACGTGACGAAGGCCAGACCAGGCAATGCAGCCTCAAAATGCAGACCCCTTCGGAGCTTGTGAATGAGTTTCAGCCAGGCCCTCACAGCTGCACTAGCCCACCCTGCTCCTCCACCAGCAGTCCCCTCCAGCCCAGTAGTGGCCCACGCCTATTCTGGTGCACCCGGGGATGTGGGGCTTCCTCCGCAATGCTCCCCTGGCCCTTGAGATGCAAGCACACCGGTTTCCCAACAGGGCCATCTCGAATTACATCATCTCTTTGCTCTCTGGGGTGCCTTGCAATGGGCAGAAAGTGTATGGAGCCTCGATGGCCCTGGGCGGCGACTTTGTGGAGCATTTTAGGAAGTGTTTGGCCAGAGGGTGATTCATCGGCCCAGGCCCAGTTGAATGCTTTGAGGCAAGGAAAACGTCACCGAATGTCTCCCTCAATTCCACACCCGCACTGCAGCCAGTGGATGGAATGAGGCGTGACTCATCACAGCTTTCCGACAAGGACTAGAGCCCAACCTGCATCTCCAACTCTCTACCTACGATGATGCCATGGGACTGGAACGGTTCATCCAGCTAGCAGTCCGAGTTGCTCCCCTGAGGGACAGTTGCCTACAAGAACTCCGCCAGCCCCATCACCAGTACAAGCACCACCCAGGTGGGATGGAAGTTCCATCAGATCTTTGAGCCCATGCAGGTTGACACTACGCGGCTTACACCAACTGAACGCCACGCTGCCTGACTCAGAGCTTATGCCTCTACTGTGGAGCCTCAGACCATATCATTGCTCAATGCTCTACAAGACCACCCACCGGTGGTGAAAGTACTGTATGTAACCCTAATGTTCATCTGAAACTTCCCCTCATGCCTGTAATTCTAATGGACCTGTAATTCTGTGTCCTCCCATACGGCCTCCTCTCCGCTCCGATTCCGGTTCAGCTGGGAACTTCATCTCTGGCTCCCTCTGCCAGCCCCAGCTCTGGAAGACTGAGGCTGTGCGACCCCTTCAACATCCACTCCATAGTAGGTAGGCCTCTAGCCCTCAAGCCGGTCCAATACCAAACACCTGTTCTTGAAATGCAAGTTAGGAGACTCCCATGCTGACGCTTATCGCTGTTTTTGTACTCGTTGAGTTCCTTCTATTTCGTTTACTTTTATTTTTATGTATTTTTTTACTCTTATTCTTTTCTATGTATTTTATCATGATATTTCAACTCGTATGTCTGAGATGATATTGTGGCTGTATGTCTATCTGTCTTTTATGTCTGGTGAGCCAAAGAAAAATTTCCACCTTGGTGGACATTAGACTTATTCTATTCTATGAGTCTACTACTGATTTGATCTTGGGGCGTCCATGGTTAGTGCAACACTCACCTACAATCTGTTGGTCTAATAGTGAAGTTCTTTGTTGGGGTGATCAATGTCAGGTCACTTGCTTCCCTGAACTCCCACTTCTACGCAACCCCCAACTGGTTGTTCCCCTTAATGCTACATCGATAGAAAGCCCAGAGCTTAATCAACCCGTTACTGTTCCACCCGAATATGCTACCTACCGTGATGTTTTTTGCCCAAAACATGCAGCTCAGTTACCTCCTCATAGACCATGGGACTGTGCGATTGATCTAGTGGCAGATCAGCCATTACCCCATGGAAGGGTCTACCCACTCTTTCCCTGAGCAAGAGGCTATGAAAGAATATATTACAGAAGCCCTAGAGCTGGGATATATACGTCCCTCAAAATCCCCAGCTGCCTCTTCCTCCTTTTTTGTGGCCAAAAAAGATGGGGGTCTTAGGCCCTGCATTGATTTCCGTGCCCTCAACAAAATCACAGTGAAGTTCCGCTACCCATTGCCACTTGTCCCTGCTGCCTTAGAACAACTACGAGGTGCATCTGTGTTTTCCAAGCTTAACCTACGGAGTGCCTATAACCTTATGCGCATTCGTCCAGGGGATGAGTGGTGGCAAGGTATTCATAGTGGCCAGTAGGTGTGATAAAGGCGGTCGCCTTTATCACACCTACTGGCCACTATGAATACCTTGTGATGCCCTATGGATTATCCAATGCTCCCTCTGTCTTCCAGGGGTTCATGAATGAGGTTTTCAGAGATTACATCAACCAATTTGTCAGTCTTTATTGATTTCCTCATTTACTCCCCCGATCTCCAGACACACATCCAGCATGTACGCCTGGTCCTTGCTAGGCTGCGTGAGTTCCAACTCTTTTTGAAAGCCGAAGAGTGCACCTTTCACCAGACTTCCACCCAGTTTCTAGGCTACAACAGGTGTAACAGGGAAAGGTGACAGCGGTTTTGTCTTGGCCCACTCCACAGTCCGTCAAGGACCTCCAGTGTTTCTTGGGCTTTGCAAACTTTTATTGAAGATTCATTTGCAACTTTAGTCAACTCGCTTCTCCATTAACCTCTTTGCTCCGCAAGAAACCTAAGCCCTCTCCTGGAGTGATGAAGCCTCCCAAGCCTTCCACCTGCTGAAGGAATCCTTCACCAAAGCGCCGGTCCTCTGTCATCCAGATCCAGACTGGGAGTTCATTGTGGAGGTTGATGCCGCCACCTCTGGAGTTGGAGCTATTCTTTCGCAACGCCATGGAGACCCTCCGCGCCTCCATCCCTGTGCTTACTTCTCCCGAAAGATTAGTGCAGCAGAGTGCAACTATGACATCGGCAACCAAGAATTGTTAGCCATTAAACTAGCCCTGGAGGAGTGGCACCATTGGCTTGAAGGAGCTAAACATCCTTTCCTGGTTCTTACGGACCACAAAAACCTCCAGTACCTCAGGGAAGCCAGGCGCCTCAATCCCCGTTTGGCAAGATGGGCCTTGTTCTTCACCCGCTTCAACTTGTCTATTAGCTACCGCCCTGGATCTGGCAGAGCTGATGCACTCTCCCGTCTGCACCACCCGCAGGAAAGTGAGGAGCAGCCTGAAACCATACTCCCCACTGATATGGTCGTGAGCCCCATCCAGTGGACCCTAGATGAGCAGATCCGTGAGGCCACTACTAACGATCCTGCCAACACTCCTGCTAACTGCACTTATGTTCCGCTCAGTCTCTGAACTCAACTACTAACCATAGCACACTCCTCCCCTGGCACAGGACACCCAGGGATCAATGCCACACTCTCTCTTCTGCAAGATCGTTACTGGTGGCCGGGTATGGCCAAGGATGTCCGAGGGTTCGTAGCCGGGTGTGCAGACTGTGCCATGGCAAAGACCCCGCGACACCTCCCAGCAGGGAAGCTAACCCCCTTGCCAGTTCCCAAAAGACCATGGTCACACCTGGGTGTGGACTACGTCACAGACCTTCCCCCTTCAGAGGGCCACACGTGCATCCTGGTAATTGTCGACCGCTTTTCCAAAGCATGCAAACTAATACAGTTGAAAGGCCTTCCAACAGCTGCAATCACCGCCGAAGCCCTGTTCACACAACTTTGGAATCCCAGAAGATGTGGTATCGGATAGGGGGCCACAGTTCATCTCTCGTTTCTGGAGAGCTTTCCTGCAGCTAATGGGAGTAACAGTGAGTCTAACTTCAGGATATCATCCTCAAACAAACCGGCAAACGGAACGAAAGATTCAGGAGATTGGCCGCTTCCTCCGCACCTATTGCCACCGCCACCAAAGCTCCTGGAGTTGCTTCCTGCCCTGGGCCGAGTATGCACAAAACTCCCTGCGGCAACCAACCACAGGTTTAACGCCGTTCCAATGCATACTCGGTCACCAGCCTCCACTTTTCCCCTGGTCTGGAGACTCTTCCGAGGTCCCAGCTGTTGATTCCTGGTTCCGGGAGAGCGAGCAGGTCTGGAGTGAGGCCAATCACCACCTGCAGCAAGCCATCCGTCGGCAAAAGGAGCATGCATACACTAGGAGATCAGCCACACCACAGTATGAAGCAGGCCAAAAGGTCTGGCTCTCCACCCGGGATATCCGGATGCGACTTCCTTCCAGAAAGTTAAGTCCTAAATACATTGGCCCCTTCACCATAACACACCAGATGAATCCAGTCACTTACCGCCTCCAACCTCCACCCAGTTACAAGATCCACCCCACATTTCATGTATCTCTCCTGAAACCCTACCACTCACCCCATTCTCCTTCCTCCACAGAACCTGGTGATGCTGCTGATCCCCCAGTACCGCTTCTGCTGGACGAGGGTTCGGTCTATGCCATCAACGAGATCCTTGACTCTCGCCGTCGCAGGGGCTGTCTTGAATACCTAGTCGACTGGGAGGGTTACGGCCCAAAGGGTCACTCCTGGGTCAGCCGTGATTACATCTTGGATCCCACGATGCTCACTGAGTTCCATCAAATCCACCCCAGTCGACCAGCCCCTCACCGTCGAGGCCGTCCATGTCGCCGGGCACCCTCGTCCTCAGAAGCGCCCCCTGGAGAGGGGGGTACTGTCACAGCTTTGCCAGGTTCTTCAGCAGCACCTCACTCTGCACCAGCCACTTCCCCAGCCACGCCCACTCATCAGACTCACACTCCTGTCACTCATTCTCTCTCCCCTGCCTACTGAAGCCTTACACCTGCAGCTGATCAATCAATGCTGTATGAAGGACCCAGCCAAAGACTCGCTCGCTCGCCTGCTCTTCAGTATTCGTTGGATTCAGTTAAGTTATGGACTTATGAACTTTGTTGGACGTTGCCCTCTATCTTTAGTTGCCTTAGTCTGATCTCCTGTGTGTTTGCTTTGTTTTGAATTCTGGACCTGCAAGTACTTTTCTGTTTACCATTCAATAAATCTCCATCACCATGCCGTGAGACCGTTTCCCTCAGCCACAAGGCCTTGGAGGACTTTAACCCTCTAGGCGCCACAGTCGACAAGATGCGGTACTGAATAAAACGGCCGATTTAGTCAAATAGGGTGTCATATTTTGTTCGACTTCCACTCCACTAGATGGCAGACATGTCATCACGCCATCCCCGAAGTGAAAAAAGGGCACGCTTTTAAACAAAACTTTCTAGCTACAGCGCATTGAATCAGTGCGTGAAATACCGGAGCTAGTGTGCGGTGAGCCACTTTGTCAGAGCCGATATTGTCAACGCCAGCGTAGTATTTGCATTAGATTATCGCCTAATGGCATGAAAAAGTTTTACCTGAAATGAAGTGTTGGGTCTTCTATTAGCGGACCCTGATTCTGAAGGGGAATATCTGCCTTCAGAAAATGACGGTGATTAGTTTAGTGAGGCTTCAGATGCGTCCCTGCCTTGCAATGATGCAGCTGGACAAAGTGAGAGTTTACTCCATAGTTTAGTTTACACCAAGCACAAACGTTGAATCGCTTGCCCAATGTCACTGGTGGGAATAATGTTTCACCGGGTTCGTAGTGTTCATCGGGAAGTTAGCAGGGTGATAGTGGTGTGGCTTAACGAGGCTGGAGGTAGCATAATGTCCATAGCTTAGCTTCTGTCTTATGAACGTGTGCCTCTCCACAATCGCGCGGCGATAGTAACGGTGGAGCCTTTGTCTAATGCCACTGGGTATGTTAGACGAGGTCAAGTGCTCATAGGACAGTTAGGGGGGAACGAGTGGCAGTGTGGGGAGTCGCGAATGAGACAGTAGGCCTAGTCCGAAGGCGCAAAGTCTCGGCCACTTAATATAGGCGAGGCAGATCTGGCCATATAAACATTTAATCTACATAAACTTTGGTCATTCTCTAATTTACAGAAAGTCTCTATCTCTTATCACTTTTAAGATATAGCCTTTTGAAATGAAGATGTCAAAATTGATCGTTTCGGAAAAAAAACTCTGGCGCCTAAAGGGTTAATAGGCTACTTCTAGCCTGATGCTGCTGATCTAGCAGGCAGGGAGTGCATTTCACCAAGCCATTATTGCAAACCATTTCCGTTGACTGCATACAAGGGAATTTACCTTTTATGTTTTGTATAGTACGATCTACTGTGCGTTCATTTATTTTACTGACAAATAATCTGGGTTTTTTTTGTCGATTTTAGTTAGGCATTTGCCTATTTAAGCAACTCCTATTTTGTAGCCTTTATTGTAGGCTACTTTATCTGGTCCAAGTCCAAATGTATGGTTTAGTCTCTCCTTAAACCACGCCTGTTTCAAGATTAGACTAACACGCGATAAATACGCCCTCTAGTGTGTGATGTGAATTTCCTTGAAGACACCCCAATTGAGATCAAGGTAAAACACAGCAACAGGTTAACAGGTACATATGACACAGCAATGGAGCTTAAGACGTTACGTGACTTTCTTGCATCACCGGCGAGTTTAAAACAGTGTTAAACTCTAAAAAGTGGCTAAGCTCATGACAGAGCAATTGCCCCATTATTATTATTATTATTATTATTACTATTATTATTATCATAGTTACATAGTCAAAACATAGAGATATTAGGCCTAAGCCTATTCATCAAACTGACGTCCACTTGATGTTGATCCGGAACATACAGTAGTAGCCTAGGCTATCCAATGGGGTTATCTTCACCTCATCCTAACCTACAGGCAGAAACTAAAAACTTCTAAACCTATGGAAAAGACTGTAAAGAAATGGACAAGGGAATAGAAGCTGGAGCTGCAGGCTTGCTTTGAAAGCACCAACTGGAGCGTTTTTGAAGCTGCAGCTACAGACCTCAATGACCTCACTGATGCTGTAACGCAGTGGCGGACCGTGCGTTCAGTGGTTAGGCCTTCAATGATGACTATTTTTTGACAAAAAATAATAATAGGGGGGTGTTCCGGGGGGGATACCCCCCGAAGATTTTTTTTGCATTTCAGCGTTAAAATGTGCAATTTCCCAGCATTTCACGGTGGGGGGAAAAGTTTTCTCTCTCACGCAAATCTATGTAGGCCTATCACTCTAGAATCTTCGTTAGACAAACAATTAATGTTCCGAGCTGAATTCCGCATTGCTTAGATCTTTATTAGGCGAATAGCACCCGACCATCATCCTTATCAGTAGCAAAGTGAATAGCCTGCTAGGCTAGGCTACTTATTTATCACCCATATTCATTAATCTGCTGCCTGCTACTGTCTGGTGAAGACGTGCAATTTAGTCCATGTCATATTGAAAGTGAACCCCAAGTGCGCTCAAGTATGGGTTTGTGCAGGCTATTTTTAAATAGGCTATCGGTTGCCTAACTTATGTTCATGACTTGCACGCACATATGGCACTGCCACAGGTCTGCAATGATGTGTTAATTTAATAGTTTAATCAGCAAACTTGCTTCAGACTGTTTGTAGGGCTCTCCTACTTAGCTGTAGCAAAGATCCTTGATTACTAGCAAGATGGAGCAACGTAATTCGTTAATATGGGAGCAAAATGGGACAGTTCCGGTCTGCATAAGTGGGAGTGTCACCTTACGTCACTAAATAAACTTTCTCTCTTAATAAGCAATAAGAACAGATAAACATAATTGTGTTCACAATATCATTGACTATAATCATGTATGATACCAATGAATCATTCTTTAGGACATGATATAAATAATTTAATTAGTCATGTGTACTGAGCTAGCTAGCTAGCTAACGCTAGCTTAAAATGCCATACAAGTGGATGGGAGTAGCTATGGCAATACAGATATGCGCTAACAAGTGACTAGTAGTTGAAGGACTTCGCTTAAACTTAATATACTGTTCCAAATTCGCTTGAGTATAAACTATCCACTTTAACTAATGTCAGTAATGTTATTCAGCTAGTTGTCATTTCAAAGAAATTACACTTCTCCGTTTAAAATGTTACCTTAGCTAAGAGGCTAGCTAGCATGCTAACAACTGGACAGTAACTGGCAGCAGCATGGTCTGATATTAAGTTATTTTATTACAAATCCGAACACTAAAAATTACACTTTTAGGCTTGAAATGATCCCAATCACTTACAGATTATGACAAAATGTTCCAAAAAACCCTCAACAAATCCAGAAAGACATAATGACCAATTTATTGGTAAAATTCCACAAGCCTCCATTGACATTAGTGCAGCGAGGGTGTACTCTGGTCTGCATAAAGGGGGATTTTCCCCCCTCCCCCTTGCAATAATCGAACGCGGAAATTGTCGAACGTTTGCGCCTCTCGCTCCGCTTTAACTCTCTCTGGCTGTAGCTTTAACGTTAACGTTACAGTGCAACTGTTTTAGGTTGTGCTGCTGCTCTGATTACTCAAAAGCTAATGTGGAACTACAGAAGGCTATCAGTGTTTGCCAAACGTATTTATGAGAAAGTGTCTCAACAGAAAATGCTAAGAAAATTTCTCAGCACACCACCATGATATCAAACATAAAAGTCAGAAAATGTATTGCCCTATGCTGCTACTACTGCTTGTTGCCTATTTCATAATGTCTGATGGCCACGCCATTGATTTCACCAATAATGTCCACAAAACACAGATATATAAATAGTCAGACTATAGCAGGGCAAGAAACCCAAGGCAAATGACAATTTTCACATAGATGCCGATCCAGACAGCTTCACCAAAGCCACATCAACATACACACAACTTCAAGCTAGCATACAATCTAGTATAGTAACCAAGTACTGCGGTTTGCAAGCAGCACAAAAACACTTTTTATAAAGAAAAGGGCCAGATTACAAGCATGTACTGTATTACAAGTCTATGTTATCAAATAAACATGAAACAAAACGTACCAATTCCTGCATAGGCTATTGACCAGCTACGTGCAGAGCTAGCTGCCATTATGTGCATCTTGCTAACATGTAGTCCTAGTTGATACTGTAACTTTACATGATATAATTTTGCTTAATGAAGGCTTATCAATATATATTTTTTAAACAAAAATGGTCAATATACTGTCCATAACTATAACCAAAGCCATACCAGTGTGACATGTACTTTTCCAGTAAATGTCAGTCTGACTGACAGAAGATGCTCACGAAGTTCCTCAAGTCAAATAAATAGCGTCAAAATTCGTGATGAACGGTTCCGGGTATTCTTTTGGAACATTGCAGGCCCAGCTGCAGTCAGACCTGCCTTCCTCGCCATAATAGGTCGATTTGATTGGCTAATCAGTCAGATGTAGCCATCAATCAACCAGAATCCAAACATATGATTTCTAATGGTTGCTTAGGTACCGAAAACGCAGTGATTCCTTGTGAAGGCCTGATGCGGGCCTTATGGCCTTAACAAGGGAAGACACGCGATTGGATAAAAATGTATCGCACGCCCTCACTATTTGTTCACACAATCTGTCAATCAAATATAGCGGACAGTGGTAGGATATGTTTAGCCTAGTCAAGAACGATCGGGAAGGAGGAGAAGAAGAAGCGAATAATAAATGGTAAAGTAAAATGATATTAAAGACACTATTATTTTTCATTTGTTTAATAATAGTTAGGCCTTCAGAGAAGGCCTTGAAGGCCCTGACGGTCCGCCACTGCTGTAACGTCTTATATCAGTTTTTGCGAGGACATCTGTGTGCAAACCAAGACCTTCTACACATACAATAACAGCAAACCTTGGTTCACTCCTAATCTTAGGAAGCTACGCCAAGCCAAAGAGGAGGCCTACAGGAGTGGGGACCGGGACCTAGTATATAAGCAGGCCAGGAACAAGCTGACAAAGGAGATCAGGGTAGCCAAAATAAGCTACACTCAGACCACGATCCTGCAGCAGTTTGGAAAGGCCTGCAACAGGTCACGAATTACAAGAGCCACCCCCCATCCTGCAGAAAATCCCAGACTGGCTGATGACCTGAATTACTTTTATTGCAGGTTTGAAAAGCACCCATTATCACACCCCTCACGCACAATAGAATTCCCCTCAACACCCAACCCCCTCCCCCACCTGCATTAACAATCTGCGAGAAGGATGTGTGCCGGCTCTTTCAGAAGCAGAAGATCAAGAAGGCTCCAGGACCTGATGGTGTGTCCCCCTCTTGTCTGCGTGTCTGTGCTGAACAGCTGGCACCAATCTTCACGCAGATCTTTAACCGGCCCCTGGAGCTGTGTGAAGTGCCAAGTTTCAAATGCTCCGCCATCATCCCAGTCCCCAAAAAATCCTCCATCACAGGATTAAATGACTACAGGCCCGTTGGTCTGATGTCTCTGGTCATGAAATCCTTTGAAAGGCTGGTGTTGAGCCATCTGAAGGACATAACAGGACCCCTGCTGGACCCCCTGCAGTTTGCCTACAGGACAAACAGATCGGCAGATGATGACGTCAATATGGGACTGCAATTCATCCTGCACCACCTTGACTGCACCACCCCAGGGACGTATGCCAGGATCCTGTTTGATGACACCACAATCATTGGTTTGATCCAGGATGGTGATGAGTCTGCGTACAGGCAGGAGGTAGAACAGCTGGTCCAGTGGTGCAGTCAGAACCACCTGGAGCTTAACCCCAAGAAGACTGTGAAGATGACTTTGTCTGTGAAGAAGACTGTGGACTTTGACAGTGGACTCACCATTCAGAAGGTGGATACCTTTAGGTTCCTGGAATCAACCATTTCACAGGACCTAAAATGGTCTCTCCACATTGACACTATCCAGAAAAAGGCCCAGCAGAGGTTATACTTCCTGACAGCTAAGGAGCCATCCTAAGGAGCCATCATTCAGTCTGTCATCTGCACCTCCATCACTGTCTGGTTTGGGTTAGCCACCAAACAGGACAGGGCTAGACTGCAAAGGACAATTAGGGCTGCAGAGAGGATCACTGGAGCTGACCTTCCCTCCATCCAGGACCTGCACTGGTCCAGGGTCAAGAAAAAGGCAGCAAAAATCTCTACAGGTCCCTCACATCCTGGTCACAAACTGTTCAACCTCCTTCCCTCTGGTAGATGATACAGGGCACTGTTTGCCAAAACCAGCCGACACAAAGACAGCTTCTTCCCCCAAGTAATCTCTCTGTTGAACACTCAGAAACAGCCCCCACCCTTATGTCACAGAGTGCAAAATGTCATGTCTTCACATTTGTTGTGTCTTAATGAACTTTTGATTTTTGGATGTTTGTGTGCTGTGTTATAATTTTGGGTTGTTTTGCGTGCATGTGTGTATCATCCCGTCACGGCTTATCCAAATCATGAACTGACAATTAACAAACTCAAAGACTCAACAATAATTAATAATTTACTGAGGGGGAACAGGTGTGTGGGAATGTTGGTCTCCCTATAGGCATGGAAGTGTGTATCGAGTCAGGCAAAGAACTGCACAAGACACAGCGGCCGAGCCAGAGGTGGCCTACACAGCCGGACACACATTAGAGCAGTTCCACAATTTTGGCATCACAACGCGCAAAATACAAGCTATATTCCGGGTGGCAGATTTGGTCTGCACCCGGCAATGTGAGTAGCTCCTTTTTGCCTCAAGTGACATAACGTGTATTAGCATCTTGGTATACTCCGTACTGCCCAAAGTCTCGTTTTGTTTCAGCGGAGCGATTACATCGCTGCTCGTGATCGGGGTGGAGAGCTGAGTAGCCTACGATCTGTGGAGGACTTACGGGATGGTATTGTGCTATTGGACCACTTGTGGGTTGCCTTGTGGACGACTGTTTGGCTAGGCTAGGCTGGGCGAACACGGAAGCAACTTGCTCGCCTGCTTACTTGCTTGTTTACTGCTGGGACTGTGGGAACTGCTGTGGGGCATCTGGCGCTGCTGGTGGCTGGCCGCGGTATTACTGGCTGTTGTCTGGCTGTTCTGTTACTGGCTGTTCCTTGTTTATTGTATAGGCTACAGTGTTGTATTCAATGTACATTTTAACTGTACATTTCTTGTGATCAATTGACTTGATACTTACACTGAACAAAGTCAATCAACTCTGTTCTGCTCATCTACCTCATGTGTACTGCAACCTTACAGTTACAGTATTGTTATTAATACATTACCATTGCACTGAACTGCCTTGCACTATATTTATATTTAATCTTAAACCTCAGTCTATACTGATATTGCACTATTCACACCCTCTTTTCAATTGTATATTGCATCTTGCCTGTGTCTGTTGAGGTGTCCACGACTTGGCAGCCTTGACAGGGACATTGCATTACCCTATACTACCCATAGTGTCTAATGATTTATTTGCAAATGTACATACTGTATTCTTATACATAGCCATATTCTACTGCCCTTCATTCTATTGTTACTGTAAAGTGTGTTGTACTTTGAGAGCAAAGATTAACCGAAGTCAAATTCTTTGTTTGTTTACACAAACCTGGCCAGAAGCTGATTCTGATTCTGATTATTCACAGGCTAAATGGGTAACGCTAAACTAAAATGTATTAATGGAGTGGTGATTGTCAGGTGGAAAAATTGAAAGTGAAGTGAAGTTGTTAATAACTCAAGCAAATCAAAATATCACAGTAAACCAGTGAAGAACAGCGGTGTGTTCAATTTCGCAAACATATGCAAACATTTACGAACAGGTTTCTGTTTACCTTGAGTTTTTGGCAAAACCCTACTAACCCTAGCAGAGCCCCTGGCTATCTGTATACTCAATGATATTAGGACGTAGTAAGCAAACTGATTCTATACTGCTATTGCAGATATCACACATTATAATTTACTTACTATTTGCATTTTTTCTTTTACAAAATAAGATAATCCCAATGATGACCAACACTACCAGTGCAACCAAACTAAAGGTCACAATTATGGCAATCAGCCACGTTCTGTCAGGTTGTAGATTGGTCTTATCTGGAAAAGATGTAAAATGCACAAGATAATCTTCATATAACTGATATATAATATATTAATCTTTATTTATACAGAACTTAAAAGGTGCTTTAAGGCTTGTATTTACATAGTTCTGTTTATTAATTGCTGTTTATTATGTTGAACATTTTATGAGACAAAATTGTATTCTTACCAACTATCAGGAAAACACTGGTGGTTTGTGGTGTGAACAAAGCAGGCACTTTGGCCAGACACTGAACTTCAGCACTTTGAACTGCTGAAATTGACAGAGTGCTGTTGGAGTTTAGTAGGGTTCCTGCAGTCTCAACAGTGGTGTTATAGTTTTCAGTATCTGCCATTTTGCCATTTATATTCCAGGATACTTGTGGTTCAGGAAACCATCCAGATGCAACACAGACAAAAAACACTTGCTCATCAGGTCTCACAGTTATGTTGCCACCTTTAATGCTAACAGTCCCACTTTCTGAAATGAAATGAAAGCATATAGTAAGACTTATAAGACAAAACCAATAAAAGAAAGAAACTCCACTATAGTAATGTTCTATGAAAACCTTTAATCATTTGTCACATAAATCCTATTTGTCAGTTAATAATAGATACAATAATAGATTTGGCAAAGACTGCAAAATACAATGCAAAAATTCCAGAAACACAAACAAGTACATGCATTAAATTATGAAATGAGGCCTAGCCTAATGTTAGAAAGTTCTGTCAGTCTTATTCTCTATCTCACACACACACAAACACACGTACGGAGCCCGGGAAGGGTCACGTTGGTAAATATTTTTAGACCGCATTATTGCGTTGCTCCTCATAATACTTTTATGTTCCCCTCAAGAACAACTTTTATTCCCCTCATAATACTTTTTTATGTTCCCTCATAATACCTTTTTGTGTTCCTCAGGATCAATTTTTGTTGTTGTTGCTTTGCAGTTTCAACTTGGGCTCCGTACATTTCAGTCCCCATTCACGCAGCGCTGTCAGCGCGTTACCTGAATTCATAATTTATAACTGTAGAATACCTAATATCTTATATTAATATCTTATAACTAATATTTAGTTCATGGTCAGTGTCATATCAGAGCGCACAGTGAGTGAGTGGGATCTAGTGGGGGGAGAGCTGGGGAGAGGGTAGGCTAACTCAGTGCATGTGGCGCGGCTCGCTGAGGGAGCAGCAGCATCCAGGGAGAGCGTGCTCTGACTATTGACTAGTGACTGAGTGTTTCTCCAAATGTTAGCTCAGTTGTTGTTAAACATGGTAGCGCGACACAATGTTCCTCAAACTGCTGTCTGCAAAATGACAAGCACTGTCGTTCAAAACACATTCACATGTTAATGACGTCAAGCACAATATTTCAGGGAGAGAACACAAAAAGTATTGTGAGGGAACTCAAAAGTTATTGCGAGGGAACGCAAAAGTATTTCGTGGGAACGCAAACTATTGCGAGGGAACGCAATAGTGCGGTCTAAAAATATTTACCAACGTGACCCTTTCAGGGGAATACCTGAAATTAAAAAAAATGTCATGTTATCTGGCATATCATGTTGTTTTCTACGTATGCATGTTAAATAATACAGTTTTGTCAGAATATCTGATAGAACATAGAACTGAACTTAGGACCCATTGAGTAAGTTTTTGGTCATGGTAATGTCAATGTTTTTCAGAGAGAACAAAGATTTTTAAGACAACCAGGTAAATTTCATGAAATGTTAATACAAATACTTTGTAAATCCAGGTAAGCTCCAAGTTCAGACACACTAAAAATACACATTGATATAGCAACAAAAACATAATTTAGGTTCACATTGATTAAAGATAATATTGCATTTATGAAGAATCTTTAGTTGACTTTTAGTTTAATTTGAGTAGACTCAACAAATTGCAACAAATTACCAGAATTTCTTGTGAATGAAAGTGAGTGTTAATTGAGATCAGTACACCAACCTTGAATAGACAAGTGTGCTCTTCTCTGTATATTTTGAACATCACATGTGATTACTCCTGAGTCATTCCTTGTCACATTCATGATGGTAAATTCCCATTTGTAAATTTCATTTGTGGTGTAATTAGCTGCTGTGAAACGTGTAGTGTTTTGAAGAACACCATAGTCCTTGGAAATTGTAAGCGCCACTCTGCCATTGAACAGCCATGTCATAACCGACCAGGGATCCTTTAGGCTACAGTTAAAACTGGCTTCTGATCCAAGCAGTACAGCACTATCCCTTGGCTCCAGCTGCACTTCAGCTACCACTTTTGTTGGCAGGAAAAAATCTGAATTAGACAAAAGACAGTGTCAGCTAACAGAGCGTGAGTTTTGCAAAGAAAAATGGAGTAAAATTGCAGTATATGTGCAAGCCTAACTGAGACCTATCCATGCAGGCTCCATACTTTAATTGCGGCTAAAGTTGCATCTTCAAATGCTGACTTGAAGGGGGTGAATATTTATGCAATCACTTATTTTGCATTAGGCCTATATATTTGTAATTAATTAGCATTACTTTGTAGAAATGTGCTTTCACTTTGACATTAAAGAGGGGATTTTTTTAAATTATTGGGTAACACTTTACTTGACAGTATCGACATAAGAGTAACATGACAGTCATGAACGCATGACACTGTCATGACACATGAACCCTAACCCTAATCTTAATCTCTAATCCTAACCCTAATTTGTTAACCGAATGTCAATGTTAACCGAATAAAAGAAGCATTGTCATAAACATTTATGACTTGTTCGTGACAGTGTCATGTCACTCTTGTAAAGTGTAACCAATTATTGTAAAAAAGGGCAAATTAAATTGACAAAGACTCCATTTATTTCAGCAATACAAGGAAAAATATCCAAGAAGGGTGAATACTTTTTATAGGCAATCTATGTATATGGATAATATAATAATACTGCAATGCAATTAACATTAACAATGGCTTTATGTTGTTTATAATTCATGTATTACAGTATCATATTTGGGTCCAATTCCAAATTGTTTACAGCACATAGTTATTGCAATATGGCTCACAGTTCTTTTTCTCCATTAAGTGTTCAGGGTTCCTACAGGTTACTTCAAGTCAAATTCAAGTCTTTTTAAGATAATTTATATTAAAACTTAATACCTATTTCATGGCCTATTTCACAGACCTACCGACAAAGAAAAACTAAACTTTGTAAAGCATTATGGAAGAATGATGTGACATTGTAGCATAGTAGTGAGTACTTACGCTACAACACCACAGCACAGGCACAGACCACAGACAACAAGCCAAACAGAGGTGTGAAAAATCAAAGAAAATTTCAGCAGACCACAAATATCTCATATATCATCTACAAGTGATATGCTTTAAGAAAATATATAGTTTAGGGTGTTTAATCTGTTTTCCCTAGACAGTATGTCAAAATGTATCCGCTTTACACTAGATTCGCCTATACAGAATAAAGGGCAATGTATTGTGCATGGCATAGAGGAAGATGGGAAATGTCCTAATTGGTGTTATATCACATCTAGAGGTTATACGTATGCTTTTAGAAAATATATAGTATATGGTGTTTAATTTGTTTCCCTTAATAATGCAGGCCAAAATTACACAGCCTAATGTTTTCATTACTGTTTTACTGCTACACTGTTTTTCATGCTATATTAGCACACATGATCAATGATCAATGATCAATGGCTGCGGTCAGGCTTCTGATACAATACTGAATGAATGAATGGCTATAACCCTATTACCTCAACCTGTTCTTGCACTGAAATAGTTTTTTATTTTACCTTGTCTACATTACACTTTACTCTCCTATTTGTCTATATTATTTATGCTGGTCTCTAGACCTTACTCTTGCACTGTTGGACTAATGTTGGACTACTTTTTGCACCTTCACCATGACACTCACTCTCTTGAGCACCTTGCCATGCACACATAACTTAGGACTACGGTTGGACTATTGTTTGCACCTTCACCATGACACTCACTCCTTTTAGCACCTCACCAGTCCTGGCCCTGTCACTACAAGCGTCTTATGCTTGATCACCCTCAAGCACATTGGACTTTCTTAATTTAACTTATATAGTGTATTTAGTATTTAGTTTTGTTAGTTTTCTTATCTGTCTTATCTTCTACTGTCTTATTGTACAGTGGAGTTTAGTTATATGTTTATACTTATACTTATGTTTACCATTTCTGCTGTAAGTGCATGTTGTGTGTTATGTCTGTATGCTACTGAGACCCTTGAATTTCCCCTTGAGGATCAATAAAGTATCTATCTATCTATCTATCTATCTAAATGTATCCGCTGTTCACTTGATTCGCCGATACAGAATAGAGGAGTATGGTGTGGAGGAAGATGGGACATAAGTTGATCGATGCTATTTCATGTACAGGGCAAATGCTTTTAGAATATGTATAGTTTTGGCTATTCTATGACTTTGGTAAAACCATGACCCATGCATAGGCATGCATTGTTAATTTTTAATCTCAAACTATATTTATTCATATAGTATGCACCTTTTTGCCAGATGTCACAACAATAGTCACCTCTTTGGAGGCTAGCTGCAGTTGTATGTACCCTTCTGTCAAATTTGGACATTATCATGTCCATCTTAAACTTTGCCTTTACAATTTTCCTTCATTCACTTACATAAACATAAGGTGCTGTCTGATTACTGTTTTATCTATCAGTCAACCCCCGGGCAAGAGGTCAATTACTGATGATACTTTATGTGATATACTATATATGATTCAGTGACCTCTAAATCAGATTAAAGACCAAAAACACTTTCCTAGGCTGAATAATACTTAATAACTATGTGTTTGTACAGCTTTAACATTGTGGAACACTTACATGCAAAAACACACTGGCTCTATTTAAAGACTCAACAACCATTTTTCTATTGATTCAAATGTAAAAATAGACATCAATTTTGCAACAAACCAGGGCCCAGTTTCTCGATAACGACGGAGACACGCTCTTAAGAGGGTTTTCTACGATTCATCTTACGATCGTTCGTTTGGTTTTTCCGACTGTTTCCCGAACATGCTCGTAGCGTGAACGCGCGTGCACTGCTCTTAAGACGCTCTTAAGGGGAGCTATCCACGTTAATAGTTCTGAAATATCCTCTGATTTGACGGTGATGTCAGGTGACTGCACGTCACAGCTATAGGTCTACCATTTAAACTTCGGATCTACACACCAAGTAGGTTATATACCACACAGAGACATAAATAATTGTAATTATTTTAAGATTAGATTGTTGCACCATGCAATATTTTTTCGCGGTGTCACTTAAGAACATGTTTGAAGATAAGAAAGAAGTCGAGTAAGAAAGAGAGGAAATGTGTAGGCTTAGATTTTGATGCAGTAGGCTACAGACTACACCACATGTTGCTTTCTCGGCTTTTTACCTCATAGGCCTAATAAAATATTCACTTAGCAAAGATAATGTCAAACTATTCTGGCAACGTCTCGTTTATTAACTTGATTGCATTTTTGTCCGCTTTTCATCACATTATTATGACCATTAAATGTAGGCTATTTTGCACGCTAAAATCTGATTCATCACAGGTAAACACAATAAAGAATGGGAACGTAAGTTGGATTATGTATTCTAAATTGTAATTCCTCTGTATGTCCTGTTGGTGACCTCAGTGAGAAGTACTGTTAAGACGCTCTTAGCCGGTAACTAGTACTCTGGAGGAGCATTCAGATCTACGAGTGTTTTCCGAAGCTCTTAAGCTACGATGGTTTCGGGAAACAGTCGGCAAATCTTAAGACGTTCGTAAGAGGGACTTTACGACGCTCTTAGGCTTAAGATGCTTTCGGGGAACTGGGCCCAGTCTGACATAAACCTGAGAAATTTACTAACTCTGAAAATAAAAGAATGTTCCTCAACAATGCAATATTCTAAAATTCCATGTTAAGTTAGATGGGGTCTGATATTCTTTAGAATGCTTATACTACAACATTCTAATTACAGTTTTGTCAGTATTGGATAATGCATAAAAAACCCTCATTTTAACATATTTCCACCAACTGGATTTTAATGGACTTTTATGTTGTTTACATGACCAATTGAAATATAAAAATGTGAAAATAAATTCTGTTGCAATTAGTTTTGGGTCAGACCTTACTTTGCCTGGACTACACCTCTGCTTTCATCGTTGGTGTGGACCCAAAAGCTGTGCGCAGATCCACTCTAGTTGCGGTCGTAACTGGAGGGGCTGTAGTACTAGCAGCTGGCTGGTTAACGTTATCTGCTTCTGCTTCAGGCACATTGACAGATTCAGGCTAGCTGGCTAACAGAAACACTCCAGCGATGGAATGAGTTTGATCCTTCCCTTGGATAGAATTGATGTGCTTGGACGAGTTGGCATGAGACATACTGTGCAAAAGTGACAAAATGCTTGTTTATCTCACCACGCTTCGTTACATTTATATTTCCCCACCACAGCATGAAATGATTAGCTAGGTAACGTAAACAAACTTTAAAAAATATATAACGGCGTTATATACAAACTTTCTTGTGTTCTGCTTAGATTTTCTTTGATTTTTCGCGCTTCTGCTTGGCTTGTTGCTTGTGTGTCTGTGTTGTAGTGCTGTAGCAAAGTGACGTCCCAGCAAACACATAACCGGTAAAATATTTTGAACCTTTAAAGAACCTTTAGGGAACGTTCCCTTAAGGTTCCCTAACCTTTAGGGAACGTTCCCTAAAGGTTCTCTTAAGGTTATTTTTGTTAACCTTCAGCTAACCTTCTGTGAACGTTCCTAAAGGTTCTCTTGAGGATGCATAGGTAAATATGGGATGTCTTAATTAGAAGACTCTGAATAAGCAAAATCGATTGTGGGGATTATGTGTCTGTATTACATGTATAGAAAAGCTATACATGTAATACAGACAAGCTGATGATGTCTGCTTTTCTGTGTGCTTCTAGTGGAGCTTGTTGCTCTGAGTGTGTGTGCGTCGGAATCTCCTACAGTCTAACTTAACTTAACAACCATGTTGGTCCAGTTTAGATGGCAGTCCTACACCAACACATACTAACACCACTGTTTATCCAGTTTAGATGGCAGTCCAACAAAAACGCATGCCAACACAATGCTAAAAACCATCTTGGCCTAGTTTAGATGGCACTCCTACAATAAAGAGACACTGACACAAGTGTTAGGTTTATAAAACGACTTTATTTGTATGTTCTATTTAGAACTGTCTTAACATGGTTAACAAAACTTCAATTAAATACACACACACACATACATATACATATACACACACACACATACATACATATGCACACACACAATTAGTATACACACACACGCAAACACAATTAAACTATACAAGACATTCAATGCATTTTACAACCATATTGATACCAGATCTGTGGTGTGTGCGTTCCATTACAACTGTATCTAAGCTGACTAATGTTAACTATAAATGGTTTACCTAATTGTTTTAATGCTGTGGCTGATATTCTAGGTAAACATGGTATGGGATCCCATCCGCGCATCTTCCAGTCCTTGTCCTTGACAGAACTTACCCCACAGGACCTTCGTCCTCATGAAGACCTGTGAAGAAAACAGATCATACACACATTTAACTGGGTACCCCACCCCACACACACTCACTTCCACTCAATTTGTTTCACAGATATGGGCCAAACACCACTTTATTTTTTCTCTTCTATGTCCGAGGCTACTCATTCTTACTGTTGTTGACTTATTGACAAACATTTCATTTTAATTTCTAATGTTAGTTGAGCTGGCACATGTGCATAATAATAATAATAAAAAATAATAGCAAGAACTCATTGCCGGTTAATTGTTATCCATGTGTACTTTACATCCCAATCCTATGTCTTGTTTGCATTTTTGTATATTATGTTGATATGTGCCTACATTATTATTTATTATTATTAATTGTTGTCTCTATTGTAGCCTACAGTATGTAGCCGATCTATATTACTCTTTGTTTATGTGTACTGATGCTGTCAAAATATCACGTTCATTTCAATTTATTAATTACAGAAACTAAATGTCTTCAAAAGTTTGTTGAAGGTGGTTACATTTATTTCCATTCCAATAACAATCCTTTTCTTTGTCTTGTTTTCCTACTGTTTAGTTAAATATTTTCTTGAACTGCTCTATTTCTTATCCTGTACTGCCACCTACTGGATAGAAAAGGCAACAGCCCAGTAATTATGTGAATAAAAATCTACAAGAGTATATATTTAATTAGATTATTTGTTTAATCGATTGATAGCCCTAGTGTATACTAGTGCATGTCTATTTGTTGACTGTACATAGAGTTAACACATACCAAAATTAAATTCCTTTTGTACCTAAGTAGGCCTAAATAAAATTCCGATTACCTTAACTATCACACAGTAGGCCAGTGGTTCTCAAACTTTTTCTTTCATTCCCCACTTTGATCAAGGGGCATTTCAGCCCCACCTGTCCCTCATCGCTCTAAAAAAGTGGTAGGTCAAGCTTAAAATTGTCAAATTTATTGAAATAATGACAAGGTCTAAATATATCCTTTTCAACAGAGTTAAAATCAGCTGGTGCTGCAGATATAATAATAAATAAATACATAACACACATATTTCTGTTTTCCAGCAACATATTAGGAAGCAGGCCATTTTACAGCATTGTACAATATATTCAATGAAATACCAACATGCTGCATTAAATGGATCCATAATCCAGTCATACTGAGCACTGCTGGCTGGGAAATATTTTTGAAACTAGATGTACCGCATAGCGGTACAAAATATGACCGCCGCTCAGTCCTGTACATCCGTTCCGCGAAAATAAATCACACTTCAATTTGTCTCCATATTTTACTCCATCCCCCACTCTTGAAACTTTTGTGTATGCTTGTTTGGCATGCCTGAGTGTGTGTGTGCGGCTGCACAGAAAGTAGCCTACTGGTGCTGAAAAGGTGAATAGATTGTAGAATAGCCAAAGAATATGTAGCATTGTTATAAAACCTTTAAAATCTCTAAACAATCACAAGTAGGGCAGTTCATCACAGTTCATCCATTGCAACTGGATTGATGAAAGGTCACTTACACCTGTAGGCTACATTGTATTTGGGAAAAGCAAAAGGTATCAGCATAATGTTATTTATTTATTTATTTATTTATAAACAAAAACATCTTTGTCAGTTCCATGTCTTTTATCAAAAACAAAGGTCATTTTTGGATGGATGGATTTTTTGTGAATGTTTATTCTTCTACATAAGATTTTAGTCATCTTTAGTTCATGTAATACTTTATTGTCAATGCACAAATTAAGTAACAGTAGTCTGAAACGTTATTGTCAATGCACAAATTAAGTAACAGTAGTCTGAAACGTTATTGTTAATGCACAAATTAAGTAACAGTAGTCTGAAACGAAATGCTGTTTTACATCTAACCAGTGGTGCAAATAACTGACATGTCCAAATGGGCCTTGATGAAATGCGTCGCTAGACTGTTCATACACATTTTAACGGGCCAAAGTTGAAGAGCTGTTGTCCGTTATTGTTCGTGCAAATATAGGCTGATTCATGTTCCCTTGCATTGTGTAACTGAGGTCCATGGCTAGTCTGGCTTTCACCAGACCAAGCTCAATCTTTTAAGAAATCAAAAAATAAATAGCGGGCAGATCAGGCTGGGTTCAGCCAGCCTAGTCCATAGGCACCCGATATTGTTTAATTTTCCGATTGAGATATCCACGCTCTGGCTATTCTAAATGCAAAAATGCATCAGGGAGTTGTACTCTGTAACTGTACAGTAACTAACAAACTAGATCCTAATAGAAAGCTGTTAGCTTCCCTAAGCTACAGGTAGGCTTATAAGGTAGGCCTATTTACAACATAAATTGTCAATAGGCTATGCTGGCTTACACAAATAAAATCTCCTTTGAAACCAATGGCTTACGCCTTTACAGTATCAAGCCGGACTTAAACTGCCATATCGGGCTTAAAAGTTGTAATCAAATTCACGCAGCTCCATGAGTCAAGGAAAGTTTAAAATGAAGTAGCCACTTCTAAATGGGACCCACTACACAGTAGCTTAAGGTGTGTTGCTAAAGCAGCCATAATGAAATTAAGGTGTCATTGTTTGGATACTCACACACACATGCTTTTTAATTTCACAGACTACAACTACCAAGCTGGAATCAAAGCACATCGATTCCCCTCTCACACCCTGCACGCACTTAAAACAAAATAAACAGCCGCCTCAGTCTCAACGCATGTATAGGCAAAACTGTATCAGACCGGTGTAACGTTGGTAAATCTTCCATTGCACAGAATGATTTTTGTAGCACGGCAATAAATGACAGTCGAAAGATACAATTACAGTGCTGCTATCAATTTGCTTGGTATAACCGCATTTATAGTTTTCTACAAATGCAATCAATCAAATTGGCCTCCATCACTCAACCAACGCTTAACGGTAACATTACCTAGGTCCTTATTGATATTATAAGATTAACGCATTCTGCAGTAAAAACCAAGCATGTCCGATAAACATCCTCAGATTTATTTCGCTTCAAGAAGAAATGGGAATTACATTTCATGTGAACATCGCCCTATCCTTATTAGACGCCCTCTGCGGTAAACTACAGTTCTGTAGGAAGCGTCCATTGTTTTTCCAACCCACTTCTAACTTCCAACAAAATTACGTCTCACTGCAACGATGCGCCATCTAGTGGACAAACGACTACTTATCGCCAATACTGGAAATGCAGCCATGATGATGATGATGAATATTTAATTTGGCTTTCTTTTAATCCTACTGAATTTGTAATTATGTATCGGCCGTTCTAATACCGATAGTATGTGGGTGCCTGTGTGTGTGTGCATGTGTATATGTGTGCACCGCCATCTACAGGCCAATGAGTGTACAGTCACTAAATGTACACATAACCTAATTTTTTTTAGACCCCCCCATGGATGAAATTCTACGAAACTTGGCATACCCCCAGAGAATGCCAGGTCAATCATACACATAAACTTTGGTGCAGTTCTGAACATCTTAACTGAAGATAGGGGCGATTAAAGCAGAATAATATTGCATTTTCATTTTTTACCGGGGGGGTGCAAATCACAAATGAGTGATTATGGGCCAGGTTGATGTGGGCCCTTGAGACCAACATACCATAAAAAAGATTATTCATCCTCGGTGCCACGGTTCAGGTAGTTATTTAGGAAAAAACTGCTTTTTTTTGTCCAGTCCAGGGGGGTGGCCCCGGGATCTAAACGAATTTTTTCCGTAGAAAAGTCTAGTGGGCTACATACCCACCAAATTTCATGTGCCCCCGTGGTTGTGTCCCGGTATCGCTGACCAAAAATTCAGGAAGTAGATGACGAAAAAAAAAAAAAAAAAAAACTTTGACAATCCCTATATGACCGCTTCGCTAGCGGCAGTCATAATAAACTTTGCAGGGATGTGATGTAGGCCTACTGTTTAATACATGGGATCACAAGAGTGCCTCCCAATCAGACGTTTCAGCGATTTCGCTCAGAAATCCCATACTCAAGTTTTTTTGGTGAATGCAGTAATCTTATTTGCTAGGTGAGGTAGGTGCTTGTCTTTGCCTTGTAACTGACATTTAACTCAAATGTATCGCTAAGATATATCAAATATATCGCTAAGATAGGCCAGCTTCGTCAAGAAATGTTCATGAACGTGCTTGCAGATTCAAACATGCGCTCTTCCTCCAAGAAGTGGCGACTCAGAGCTCAAACACGTGTGACAGCACTTTACCTCGCGAAAGCCACCTTGCCTAGCTGTGAAACAGTACAGCCTTTTGGTCAGCTACCATCTCTTCGCAAAGTGCGGAGAATAGATGCGCTTTTAAGGGCCGGGTTTTGATGAAATTCACCACTCTCACAACAACTTTCAAAATCTCATGTAGGTCGGGACTAACTAAGCTGCCTTGACACGAGCGCTTCCCTGTAAATAACACAGTGCATCCATTGCGCATCGGGTGCTACCTGGGCCCAGGCTACAGATAAAAAATAAATAAAAAAACTCCTGTTTTTCACGTCAGTTCGCGCCCCACCTGGCATGTCTCAACTGTCTACCCAGTAGTGGGTCGCAACCCACAGTTTGAGAAACGCTGCAGTAGGCCAACAGGCCCGCCGAGGCACCCACCAAAACAGATCGAACACTATGTTTCCCGCACTCTGATTTAGAAAAGCATTCTAAATTCTAGAAGCTCGCGACAATAACGTTACTTCACTAAACTGCCACTTACTGAAGTGACTTCTCTGCTGACGACTGTCTGCTTTCACAAAAAGTCCTTGTTGAAGATCTGCTATTTTTAAATATTTATCATAATATCAAATCACCGCTAGAGACCACGGTCACCACCACCGGTAAGTTACGTTACGTTACGTTACATTAGCAGAGAGAGCTAAGCTAGTTAACGTTACCACTAATTCTATGGGAGCTAGACTATGCTAGCTAGCTAATGTCTGAACAGTTAGCTCGGTAGATAACATTATTTACCATCCATTTCCTTATTATATTAAGTTAGGGTGACCAGACGTCCCCGGTTTCCGGGGACAGTCCCCGATTTCGGTGACCTGTCCCCGGCTGGAACTGTCCCCGGAAAAGTCCCCGGTTTTCACTGTGACTGACAGACCCGAAATTGGAATAAAAGAAAGAAAGAAAACAGTGATCAAACGTACAGTGGGCGCGACCCTCTTCGCACAGGCTCAAGCCAGTCAAAGCAAGCGCTCAGCTCAGACCTCCAAGATATTTTAGAATGCCCATATTTCTGGTAGGCTATTTCGATTGGTGAAATAGCAGCTCGGTAGAATCTTTAAAGTGAAACCACTTGTGCTGGGGACTTATTCAACAACAGGGGCGGATCTAGAGATTTTTTCCTGGGGTGGCGAAGGGGTGGCATGAGGTTCCAGGAGGGGGGCCATGGACATTATTCAAAACTTAACATTCTACGGATTTCATTGAATATGTTTTGTCTACATTACATTACACGAGGTGGGAGGCAAATCGGAGATGTAGCTGGCTTTTTGGATGATGTGGGTCTTAATATGTGAATTTCTTTCTCTGTGTAATCACTATACAGTCTGTGTAGTCTGTACTTAAATTATACAGCGTCAAAAAGCAATTCTAGGGGGGTTTGGAGGTATGTTGGAGGTAATATGTAATGTAATTATCTACCACCTCACTAATAAACATGCAAACACACACACTGGTGGACAATAACTAAGTACTGGGTATGGGTATCTAATTCAATTATTTAATTCTTTGGAAGGTTTTTACTTCAACCCCCACTACAATTAAAGGCCAAATATCTTTAGCAGGGATTAGAAACGATTCAAAGAATGAAAATGAAAACCGGAAACGAACACAGTTTTTTGGAAGGACGTAACTGAAAACAGGAGCAAAACCAATTGTTCCGGAGTGAAAACGTCATTTACAATTTTAGATAACCGGTTAATAACGGTATTTATCATTCTGATTAACCTTTGTTTGAATATTATTCAAAACTCCATAGGCTTGGAAAGTCACCTGCCCACACAGTGTTCCCCAGACCCCTTATGAGATGAATTTAGTCCGATGTTATGAATCGGTACCTCCCCTGCATAATTGGCTAGAACTACTAGTTGATGTGTAAAAAGAATATTAATATCCAACACTATCTAACTGCCTTTTCCAAGTATGTAGTCTAAATTACTGAAACAATTTGTGAAATAAGATACCAGAGACACTAGGCAAATATTTATAGGCCTGTCTTGCAGTTGGTAGCACCATACATAGGTTAGGCTATTGCAAGGCTTAAAGCAAGGACATTTTCTGTGCCTTTAAGTTAGGCTATTAAGACCTAATATTATATAGGTATTATAATATTATGATATCAAATAATGTTTTTGCTCAGAACGAACCTAAATGGAAATCGGTCCCCCTCAGTCCCTGATCTTTAGTGCCAAATGTTATGTTTTGCCATTCACAATTTAGGCTACTCACTCACTCACAAAGTGGTGAATAATGAAGTACATGTATACTGTATTAAAGTACCTTTATAAATATCCTATTAAGAAACAACCTCAAACACGAGTGAACAAGTAACATGTTAATTTCTTGAGGACACAAACTCCTGTGCTGGCCTCAGCTTGTTGGTTCATCTACCAGCAAATGATTGAAATCTATCACCCAATGAAACTGGAAGATTTAACTGGAATCTAGACAATTACATCTCATGCACAAAGCTTCATATGTGATGTGCTTTGACATCATCAAACGTCTAGTCTATAGCCTACTCTGAGTAGGGTTTGTTTGAAAATAGTAGGCTACTTTTACTTATTGTGATTGAGTAGAATTTCAGTCATGTAACTGTAGGCCTACTTTACTTGTGTAGATTGATTTACACCATATATGAAAAGAAAGGAAAAAGAAAAACGCAACCGCCACCAGCTTGACGTCGATTCTAGTTTGATTTGACATGTCGACCAAATTTGGATAGTCATAGATGCTGGGAAAGTGGATGCATGACAATTTTGAGAACCCGTGTTGAATTATCACGTGTATTAATGGGTTGACATTGACAGCAGTATTTACAATCAAAGGTTATAAACTAGCGACACACACAAATAGACTTTAAACGTTAAACGTTAAGCTACGCATGAGCATGCCCTTATTATCTGACCTGACCATCATCGAAAAATTCGATTAGACAAAGTCTTGCGGAGGTAAATGACGTAGACTAACAGTGAGGTTGTTGCCGGGTTAACTGATTTATGGACTGACTATGGGTCTGATTATGGACTTGGTGGTGAAACTTACCACTTCGTTGTAGGCCTACAGACAGTTGGCACATAGTTGCATGCACTGTGCAATCTGCTGCCAATGGTGAAATTTTGCGGGGGTCACTGTGCTCAGTGGGCTGATGGTGATGGGTGAAACCATTGTGAGGGGGCGGGGGATTCTAAATCGGCGATTTCTGTTTGAGAGAAGTTTGGTGCGGGTTTCACACCTTCTCACAGTCCAACATGTATGAACATAAAATATACTAAATATAATAAAAAATATTATCTGATTTATATAAATGGGGTGGCAACAGGGGTGGCAAGACTGTGTGCCAGGGGTGGCAGTTGCCACCCTTTGCCACCCCGTATATCCGCGCATGTTCAACAATTCATCACGAACATGCCAGCTGCTCAAAAAGCTGCTTAAAATTGCGGAGTACTCGTCACACAGATAGCATACAGTACATATCATACGCAAATATCACGTGAACGACCGGAATCTAAGCTTTTCAATGATATTAGCGTCAAGTTGCTGTGATAAATGGTTTGCGAGAAAATTAACTATGAACTTATGTAACAACTCTAGCGTAGGCCTACAACAAGCGGTTCCTGAGTAGTCCGGTTTTGAAATTGCAACACATTTCTACAACTCCAACTTTGGGCCAAAATTATAATGTAGGCCTATTACGATTTATGCCAGTAAAACATTTTTGTAAGTTGTTTAGCCAGAGTTACAGGGTTGCCAACTCTCACGCTCTCACGCACATGCAAGAAATATCACGCCAAATCCATTCTTATTTTTATTTTTTTGCAATCTGTTAATTTTTTGTTGATGACTAGATTATAGACCACAGAATTGTTTCTAAATAACAGGAGAGTTTAAGAGATACGTATATGTCTTTACACCAACAGCAGGTATTAGGCTAGGTCTAATATCTGCCTGTAACGTTTACAGCAAAGTTTTCTGTTGATTCGCCTACTTTTTTAATCGCGACACCTTCACAGAACACGTTGCTATTTAGACCTACATGTATGAGGCAGACGGACGCGAAGTGTGGCCGCCCATTCTTCTCTGTTGAACTACTCACAAAGTAGGCTAGCCTAGTCATCACACAGATATCACATTAAATAACCTTTTCTCGTCTTTTATACGGTGCTATAGCCGCTATTTGTTGTGATAAACGGTTCGCGAGAAAATTAACTTTCAAGAAATAATCATATTACTCTACAACTCGGTGCTGATCTCAATTCATATAGGTGGAATATCTCACACACTTTTCGTTCAACTACAAACTGTAAATCAGAATAAACAGCAGAGTTTACCGAACACAAAGGTGTAATGCAATCCCCTGTTCCAGAGTAGGCCTAATCCGGTTTTGAAATAGCAAATTTCATATTGTCTCCAACTTTGAGCTTTAAGTGTCCTAAAACTGAGCTGTGCTTAAATACCTATCTGTAAATATTGAAATCAGAGGATATACAGCTCATAGCTAAGAGTTTGTCTATGTAGCCATAATTTTTATTTTCACAAAATGCTAATCATGCATGTATTTAAGTGTCTTAAAAAAAGTTTGCTTAAATTGGGCAATGCATGATTTCATAACAGGCCAAATAGAAAATAAATGTTAAATATAGCTGCAAGCAGCAATGTGGGGGCCAAGCAGGCAGTTCAGCAGGCCAGATTTGCCATGCAACTCAATGCTGTGGCATCAGGCATATAGAATTAAGCAGTCACAGCAAGTTCCATGCAAAACAACCCAAGATTGGCTGAGTTACAAGGTCAAGTTTCACATCAAAACATAACTGATTTTGTGTGGCTGAACCAGGGCTGAGTGTCGCCGCCCCCTCAACCAGCCAACTCACCGCTGCAATCGGCGTCAACCTCGGCCATCGGCCACCCTGCCCCAACCTTGCACGCACGCATTAAAATTAATTGAATGGAACTCGCTGTATCAGTTTCACATCAAAAATAAAAGATCGATTGAGATATGATCATGCTTGCTGTGATTTCAATGCCCCCATAGAGGTCAAAGGTCACCAAATTATTTGTGCATCATCAGGATGAACCAGACGGTTCTATGGGCTGCCATTGACCTCCATTGCAGAATAATGCAGCAACTACAGGCCAAAATACATTTTTGCCAATTACAGAGCCCCCTAGAGGTCAAAGGTCACCAAATTTATTGAGCGTCCCCCTGATTGGGTCCTGAGTCCATGCACCAATTCTGGCTTTGATAAATGCAAGGGTTGCTGAGATATGAGCTCACTTCCTGTTTGGCGGCTTCGCAGCAAGTTTCGATTGGCTGTTACAGCCGAATGCTACTGTCAAATGTTCCAAAAAGCAATGCACTGATAAGGCATGGTCTGAAGATGGTCTCTGCCAATTTTGGTGAGGATCCGCTGAAATTTGTGACCTGCGAAAACTTGTATGTGTTTTTGATTAAATCCAATATGGCGGCCGAATCAATTACGATGACATCACAAATTGGCTTGGGTCGGCCTAAGGACATTCAACAGTACTACCAGACACCACTAGTGCATTTTAATTCTAAGCAAAACTGCTGCTACAGGCCAAAAGGCATGATTCTTAATTACAGCGCCCCCTAGAGGTCAAAGGTCACCAGATTTATTGAGCGTCCCCCTGATTGGGTCCTGAGTCCATGCACCAATTTTGGCTTTGATAAATGCAAGGGTTGCTGAGATATGAGCTCAATTCCTGTTTGGCGGCTTTGCCGCAAATTTTGATTGGCTGTAACGGGTGAACGGTAATACTTCTGAAGACGAAAAGTGATAACTTTTGTGAGGCTTGGTCTGAAGATGATCTGTGTAAAATTTGGTGGGAATCAGAGAAAGTATGTGACCCCTGATACATTTTAAGTGTTTTTGATGAAATCCAAAATGGCGGAAAATCCATCCTGGCGGAAAATGACGTCATGGGGTGCGTTGAACTCGGCTTGGTCCAAGGATTCCAATCGATACCTGACTTTTGAAAATCGGACCTACGGGTCAAAAGTTACGTGAGTGAACACACTTCCAACTTTGGCCTGTTGGTGGCGCTAGAGGGTTCGAGTTGCCGACATGAAACTTGGTGACATGAATCATGGGACCGTCCCCAATTGACCGATCCCAAGCCCCGCCCCCTTTTACTATGTCACAATGAGGACGTCGGAGGACCTCGGTCAATCTCGGTCAATTTTGAATTTTATAGTGTCCATTCTGTAGCCTACAATATGCTGGTTATGTGAATGTTAATGCTTCTTTTGCGAGTAGCCTAAGTAACTAAATAACTAAAGAGCTCAAAAAGGTTCAATGCCTGGGATACTTGTAGAAGTGACATCCGATATCCTGACCGTGCTAAACGTTGACAGACATAGGCCTAACTTTGCATAACTTTGGATAGGCTGCTACTTTTCAGTAAATAAATCTGAGTGTGTACGAAAATGTTCCCTTTTTTGTGTTCATAACTACATACAAAAACATAACTAAACCTGGTTTCCACTGTTGAAACGACAACATAAGCCTACGCAAAAAATTATACCTGCAGGAACTGAACTCACACTCATACAATTGGAAGTACGCAAGAAATAGGCTACACCTTCAATCGCGTGTGACGCCTTACACACAATAAGAATACTTTCAGCTTTTAGGCATAGGCTACCTTGCCATGTTTAACTTGGGATAGAAGACTGTTCACAGAAATAAGCTAATGACCATTTTTTCAACAAACGGAATAGACTACTGCGATGCATCATTGATGGCTGAACGAGAGATAGCCAAAGTCTTCTAAAGATCAAATCATGTGCCGATTGAAAACCTTGCTGTATAGGCTATGCAGTCTCGAAATCGCCAATATTAGGCCTACTACATTGCCCACATTTAAATTAAATTATAGCATAAGCGGGCACTGATGAAGTCTTGTGCAAGACAAATCACGTCTGCAAACTGCAGATATGTCGTGCGTTGTATGGGTAAACTCGGGTAGATCTAGTGGTTTCTTTTCAATAGCCTACATTTGTATCATGTTTATTTGAACTCTTCCTTCTAAAGCAGCCATTCAAAATAATAAGTAGGCTATCGGCCTACCGAAGCGAAGCTATCTCTCTACCTCCCCAACATGAGCTGCTTAACAGGCTAGCCAGTTAGTTACTCTCCGAAGTTGCGTGGGAACTTGGATCTGCAGCACTTGGACCCGTCTTTAATTAATCCTCGAAATATGGTTAGATTTTGTTATGGACACGTCAACACCATATGTTTGCACAGACCTGTTTATTGAATCAGTCACATCTGCAGCAAATAAGGTAAACTACCTGCTTGTGATAACGTGCTAATTGTTTATCCCCAGTTAACATGCATCCCATTAAGATCCGTAACACCAGATTGGTTTGTCCTCAATTTGTGGTGTTCCACCTCGTTGATAACAGCAGACATTGTGAATGTGTCCTTCCGAATACTGAAGGCCTTTCTGGCCTCTGTTTTTTGAATATATCAATATTACTTGACGCCCAGAAATCTAGCATACACTGTTACACTCTGCTAAATGGTGCTGCGTACCCATGTTGAACACGCGTTCTCGCACACTTTCCTGCAAACTTGTCCGACTTAGCAACAGTAACTATGGGACTGACAATGGGAGGAGGGGCTTGGGATCGGTCAATTAGTGGGCTGCCATTGACTTCCATTGCATATAATAATAATAATAGGAAAACGTAGAAACACATTGAGGTCCTCGCAGCTTCGCTGCTTGGCCCCCAAATATAGCCTAGATATAATATTAAAATTAGATGATATAGGAGTATAGAGTTCGATAAAGTTGGATGGCTCCAGAACTCAGTGGATTATGTCTTAAAGGGACCACACCACTTTTATGACACTAGTGCTGTTCTGTTGACCTTTAGTTTTGTTGCTACTGTGCATGAAGGACAGGCAAATTATGAGTTCTGTCCAACATTGATGGTAGGTTTATAAAAAGTCAGCACATTTTAATCATATCGCAATAATACCAATAACCGTGATCATTTTGGTCACGTTTTTTCATCAAATGTTCATACATCTCTAGTGGCTGGTAAAAAAGTTGAGTGGCTGGTAGATTTTGGAATCCACCAGCCACAATGGTAGGTGGAAAAAAATATTTTATTTCCATCCCTGATACATACCTACACTCATACACACATTCATATTTGTAAGTCTCAATCTGTCCATTTCTGTCCACAAAACTCGCCAGAGGTCATCATTTAAGGGGTTATTTATAAAAAAAAATTCTACCGGGGGGCATGCCCCCGGACCCCCCTAGAATTGCTAAGCTACTACCTTTTTCAGATGGGCAGGGCGGCCCTTTTCATGTCGTGCCCAGGGGCGCAAAGGCTCATAATCCTCCCATGCCACAGGGTAAAAACACTGGTTGTTTCCAAGTGCAATCAATAAATTAATTGTACATTTTGAAGAAACTTTTCCATTCTATTAGTTTTTTTTTTACATAGGCCTAAATCATGGATTATACATAACAAAAGAGTCAGGGGACAGACATTTTTTAAATTAGGTTTAGGGAAAAATTTAACGCACACGCACTATGATCTCACAAAATCTCACTCCAGCCAAACACCCAAAGTTGGCAACCCTGGATTAGGCCTATCCCACCATAATGGTTCTCATATTGCCAGTTTCCAGACAATCACCTACAAATATGAATATAGCCTATATTTCTACTGGCATGCTTCCTAGTGACATTAAGACAAAAATATAAAGGAAACAAAATCATGAGACGTGAGTTATTTTTTCTTGATAAGACTGACAACACATAGGCCCTATTAGGCTACATAAGACAAATATTATCACATCATACATTCTCAGATGGGTAAAGCACAGACTGTCCTGAAAAAAGATGATATGCATTACAATAACCAAGATAACTAGCCAGAATAACTATCTGAACAACACGGCCACTAGGATATAATTTCATGGAGTGCTGAAATGTAGCCAATACTATTTTGAACCATTTTTGAACTGTGAAACTGTGAAGAAAGTATGCTTTGTGGATGGGCAATATCATAACTTATTGCAATATTATAACTATTCCACCTGTGTGTGCATGGTTAAAATTCTGAAGTGGAAGTTTAGGCTATAGCACAAATATTTCCATCCATAGATAAGAATAATGAAGTCTAACCTCTGAATTTCTTTTCAAAGTGCACCAGATTGATGCATTTAAACGTTAAATTATACCAAATTTTCTTACGGGGGAGCATGCCCCCGAACCCCCCTAGGGGTGCCTGTGGACTAGTGCAGCTCTAGTCTAGTGATGCCCCTGGGACAGTGTCCCCGTTTTAAAGGAATTATCCGGAGTAAAATGCACTTTAGATCAATTTACGGATGATTGGGAGTACATACGTTGAGTTGACATCCAAATCATGTCATTCGGATGTGTTTTGAGAAAGTTCGATGTTTTTAGTCAAAACTCGTTAGCGTGGAAGTAAGAAGGGCATATTATTTCGCCGCTACAAAACGCTATTTTTATACCTCTTCTACAGTTCCAAACAACATTACACTTACGTGGTAGTGAGTAGAGGGTCCCTAAAGCCAAACCGAAGTATCCCGAGGTCTTTATGTGGTCGGATAGAGAGTCCAGAATGAATTTCATCAAGCCAGTACCTTTCCGGAAATGTTGCCATCTTTGCTGCCAGCTTTAGGGGAAAGTCCGTAGGAGTCGATTGCCAAGTGTGCTCTGGAAATTTACAATTTCATCGCCTTTTTAAAAAAAAAAAAAAAAAACATAGTCCAGTCCATACAACTTCATTTCAATTTCAAAAGAAATACTGGACTATGTTTTTTTAAACGGCGACGAAATTGTGAATTTCCAGAGCACACTTGGCAATTAAGTTTGCAAAGATTAAGACATTACGTTTTACGCTTCTCAACTGAAAATGTCCCCGGATTTTGTCTCAGAAATCTGGTCACCTTATATTAAGTAGTTAAACAATCTAGTAGCACCACTTTTTCAATGACCGAATCGTGTAAGCCAACAATTTCCCCCATAACGTTAATGAAATAGTTTGAAGCGAAGACCGCAATCGTAACTTAAACATAGGAATGTCACCTATAATCAACCGTCCTGTATTTCCAAACCTCTTACGTGTAATAGTATCGAAACATATAAGGTTCATTCTTCAAATGTTATTTTGAAGTAAAGTTAAAGGGGTGGTTCAGGATTTTGGACATAAGACCTTATTTCCAAGTAAGCAAGTGTGATATTTATCAGTGGAGACCGTTTTCAGCACGTTTCATCCAGTACTTCTAATTGCAGAGTTCGCAGGTGCTAGGCTAGCGCAAGTCAACGGTATGTGCTAGCCTGCCACTAAAGACAGTCTTACCCACTCCAAAGTACAACGTTAACGTTATGCACGCTTCATTCTCCCAAAACAGTGAAGGCAAGAAATCCACACAGTCGTATAACACAATACTGAATTTTGGGATAAAAGTACCAGTCAAGTCAAGATTATATGTGTGCATTTAGGGCTGGGCGATATATCGGCATTACGACTATGACTGATATATTTTTGAAAACGATGTGTAGTTGAGACAATATCGTAATACCGGTATTATGTCAAATAATGGGCCATTTTATCAAAGCCACTTGCTCTTCTGTGTTCAGACCATTCAGATAGCCGCAGCTCTGCTCAACTGCACCCCTGTGTGTGCACGTTCTCTCTCGCAGCACTACAAACTTTCAAACATGACGGACACTGAGTCAGATTTTGTTTACCTTGATCAGAGGTTGGTGCAGATGCCTATTCCGTCGGCACATCAACGGCTAGACCGAGAATTCAAAATTCCACTGGAGCTCCAAGCGGTTTTGTACACGCAGATTTAAGTTACAACACTGTTTACAGCTCTTTGAGTCACGGTAAAATGTAATTTTTGGTACATAGCCTAGCTAATTTAAATACACTGATTAATGCTTGCGTTTAGCGATATACAGTAGCAGATCTAAAGTCCTCAGGGAGACAACCTACACGCTGATTTTATTAAGAGGATATGCACGCGGGGACTCGCGAGCAGTTAGGGGCATCATTTTTTATGATTCCTGAAACCCCATTCAATCGTGCATAGGGATTTTTCTTACGAACCGGAACATGCAAAAATGAACGCATACAAAACGACGGTAGCGTCTATCACACTCTTGATGAGTGACTCAGTTACGTTGTTTAAGTAGCCTAATTGTTTAAAACAATTTTTGTTGTTGATAGCAACGTGTCTAGGCCATCATAGGCTACATTTGCTTGTCATCTAGGCCAGGGGTTACCAAACTTTTCCACGACAAGGCCCCCAAATACCACTAGGTTCTAACCAAGGACCCCCGTGATGTGTTATTAAACCCATCGAGAATACTACGGCAAATGTAAAAATACATTAAGCTAATCCTAATAATTATTTTAGCCACAAACACTTCGTGATGGAGCATACAGTGTGTAAAAATTGTATTTGGGGCTTTCTGCTATATGAGAGCTATCGCTCTACTATAATGCCAAGTCATTATCATGGAAAATATAATGTTCAGATATGCGACACATTATTATAATGGCATTGTATAACAACCCTCATAGTAATAGGTATATGTTAACATTTTCAAATGTATTTATTTGTTGCTTTTATTTATTTTTCCTTCCAACTTGCTGAGGCCCCCCTGGCACCCCCTCGCGGCCCCCCACTTTGAAAACCACTGATCTAGGACCTTCAAACCCTTTACCTTACGGGTAAAAAAAACTGCATTGTGTGACAAAACTGCAGGTTTTTCAATATTTTTGTGCCCAAAATATTGCATTGTGCAGTACAATGTACAGTAGGCTTGCGTTGTCAGTCAGGGTCAACTTTTGGTCTTTTGTTATTTGCACAGCTTTATCAGAGCAACTGTAGCCTATGCTTAGTGTAGGCCTATGTTATTGTTTACACTTTTTTGCAACTGTGTTAGAGCAGTCTGAAATCATTCTAATTAAAGCTGGTTGAGTGAATACGAAACACTTACCTCTTTCTGTTTAAAATATCGATATATATCGTATATCGCCAATAAGCTCCAAAATATATTGGGATATCAGTTTTGGTCCATATCGCCCAGCCCTACTCCTTGTGCAGTTAAATATTTACAAACAGGTATGTGCTGTGTAGCCTACTTTTTTCTTATTTGCACAGCTCTATCTGTATGCCAATTGGTTTATTATATTGGCTTTTAACGGTAGCCTATGTTTTGTGTTACCTTTATTGTAAAGCTGTAGGCCTGTGTTGCCAATCAGGGTCGACCGAATATTGTTATTTGCACAGCCCTAAGAGCAACTGTATGCCTATTGGTATATGTTATTGTTTACACCTTTTTGCACAGCTCTGTTAGAGCAGTCTGAAATGAATATAATTAAAACCGGCTGTGTTGAGTGAATATATGAAGCACTTCGCTCTTTCTGTTTCAAATATCAATATCGTATATCGCCAATCAGCCCCAAAATATCGGGATATCAGTTTTGGTCCATATCGCCCAGCCCTATGTGCATTTATACCTACTGTGAGAGCTCCAGTGGCAGTGATCACAATCAGTACAGTTTTAACGTGTCTCTCACACCACACAATGTAACGACGGGCTCTGGTAACGCAGATAAACAGGAAATCATGAACATCAACATCCGGATGCACACCATTTAGACTGTTTCGTGGGGGAATGTCAAGCTCTTAAACTAGGTTGTCATCAGTGGTGGACAAAGTACACAAATTCTGTGCTTGAGTGAAAGTAGAAATACACATGCCATGGTTTAATGTTACTCCAGTAAAAGTAGAAGACCTCCTTTTACATTTCTACTTGAGTGGAAGTACAAAAGTACTTGCATTCAAATGTACTAGTATCTAAAATGTATTACGACTAACACAGTTGCATTTACTATTGTTGAAATGATTCAGCACAGACATAGGCATTCATTTTTTCATATCTTATCTTAGATTCTTCAAAGTAACCACTTTTTGCTTTGTTGAATGCTTTACACTTTCGGACCAAAGCAAGACGTTCCCTTTTGTGTTTGATAGTGTCAGATTGTCTGTCATCGTATATCATTATATATCTATCTGTCATTGTCTATCATCATTTGCTCAATACCGTCATATGGCTAGTTATGGTAACATTAATGTTGTGAAAAGGGGTCAACAAGGTACAGCAAATAGTGGATATAGCAATAACCTAGCTTAGGCAAGACCATTAGTTAAAGCCTAGCTCACTTAATAGAACATACACATTGAAATACTCAAGTAAAGTACAGTTCCATGAAAAAGTGACTTATGTACAGTAATTGAGTAAATGTACTCAAGTAATGTCCACCACTGGTTCTCATTGTATACTACGACCTATTCCATGAGAAAAAGATGGACAAACATTTCCATAACAATTGGGTTCTATCAAATTATTTAATTATTTCGGATTGGGCCAGAGCCGAACAACATCCACAGGTAAATCTATTAACCCCACTCTTACTCATTACATTAAATTATATTTGAGCTATTGGTGTAGCAGAGTTTCTTCACTTCTCTGTATTGCCCATTTCCGTCCAGCACACAATTTTAGAATTTGGATGTGCATTGCTGTTGAACAAGACGGTAAACTTTGAATAAGTGTACTTATAAATGTCCCAACACTTTTTGTCAATAGGGTTTTGTTTCTCTCTATTTCTTTTTGTGAAAACAAAATAGTAATCTAAGGCTGTTTTTTTGGGTTATATACAGGAGAATAATTTTGCATGGTAAGTATCAAGTGTCAGGTAAGTAAAGTGTCAGGTTAGTATTAGCTCTTCCTTGCTTGCTTGGACCATTCAAGAATGGACAGGTTGCAAAGACAGCAGTATACTCGTCGATGGAAGCTTGCTCAAAGGACTCTGATGACTGTCAACCAACAGCAAAGTGAAGAGATTGAAGAGGAGGAACAAAACAATGGAGCAGGAACAAGACAATAATGATTCTGACTTGGAGGTTACCCCAGAGAAGTTATTGAAGTGGTAGGAGAAATAGAAATCTCTTTGAATGTGGATGGCTTACCACTTTTCAAGAGTAGCAAGACAACAATGTGGCCTGTCCTTTGCTGTATTCACCTACAACCACAAACGGTGTTTCCTGTGGTCCTAACACTAGGCTCCTCTAAACCAAACTCACTTCAGTTCCTGGAGGAAATGGTAGATGATCTTCAGGGCCTACTGAGAGATGGTCTCAACAATGGAGCCATCAAAGTGAAAATTCGCTGTATTGTCTGTGATGCACCTGCTCGAGCTTTTGTCAAACGCATCAAACAATACACAGGTTATCATGGCTGTGACAAGTGTGATCAGAGAGGTGTATGGGAAGGAAGGATGACATTCCCAGAAGTGTATGATCTCAGCCTAAGAACAGATGACAAGTTCCGCCGCCGGATGGAGGACCGCCAACGCAACAAGGACATTCCGCCAACACCACTGATGAGGCTCCCAGAAGACATGGTTGAGCAGTTTCCCATTGATTACATGCACCAAGTGTGCTTAGGAGTCATGAAAAAACTCCTACAAGTATGGATAAAGGGGCCGCAGAGGACACGCATGTCTGCTGGTCAAGTAAATCAGGTAAGCGAGAGGTTGTTGTCATTGAGGAAATCGATGCCCAGCCCTCCCACCTCCTCCAGAATGTAAGTACAAGTCTTCATTGCTGCCACTTCCCTCTCAAACCGTGACCGCTCCAACCTAACCACCTCAAAATCACCCTTGAAGACCCACTTTATCAGATCTGCTGTTGTTGGTGTTAACAAGCTAATTTTTCTTAACTTTGCAGATGAAATCCCCCCCCCAAAAAAGCCCTCCCACTTCCTCCAGAATGTAAGTACAATTCTAGGTTTCAAGGTTCTAGGTCTATATTCAGCTATTAACGACTTCTATTAACTAAAAAAAAAACATTCTACTTGATAGACAACAACGGAAACACAAACGAGAGTGATGACTCGGAGACTCCCGGTAAAGCGTAAACAAAACCCTTAAATGTTCTGCTGTACTCATACCTTCACTGATGGCGTCTCCTTTTTCTTTTGGATCACTAGACAAGCTATCTGAAGACATGTTTTCCGGGGGAAAACAATGTGGGCCGGGAAGCCTGGAGTCTCCAGGGTCTCCAGGGAGTCTAGCGTCACTGACAAATACACTTGTGCAGGGTAAGTGAAATACACACATCGAAATTACAAATAAAAATATTAAGTGTTTAAGTGTTAAAACTGCATTTCACAATCATTCATTTCTTGAAATTCCAGTTACTGGTCTATCTCCACTGGCGGGTCCTTCAAATGGTAAGCACAGCGTTGTGAAATAATCCTGTAAATACAAACAAACAAACAAACAAATATTCCAAAATTCAGTAACATTGAAAATCACTAATATTTCTGTTTTACAACAGGCAATTATACAAACTGTTCTATCACTGTTCCTTTGATCACCTTCCTGTCCTAACTATTGTATTGGTGTCACAAAACAGTGTATTATTATTATTACTTATTATACAGCTCTTCACAATGCAAATAGAACGCTCCATTGACTTGAATGGGATTTCAAGTTCTACCGGTCATTATTTTCATCTTGCTTTGCCCTGAAGTACTTATTTTCCCAATAATAATATACATTATCCTTTACTAATACATCATATAATGTATTAATGTCTCAACATTTGTAACATCAAAGAATTTGCAGTGTGCCCTAGAGTTATTAAAATGTCTGGAATACCTCCTAGCCAATTTCCCCAAAAAAGTGGAGTGTTACTTTAATTGCAAAGTCTTTAATAAGATAGTATCTACATAAAATATCCAGTTCTTTATTTCTTTACAAAATTGTGATACATTCCTTTTTTATCTTTTAGATTTTCAGAGGAAAGTGCTGATGAAATTAGATATAATAATTGAACAGCAACAACAAATTTTAAATTTGACCAAGCAAAACATGCCACCTGTGAACGACACAGACAACGTCCTCGACCATCCCTGCGAGACCCTGGAGGACCTGGAGAGACTGGAAAAGGAGATAGAAGACAGGGCAAAAAAACAAAGAATGGTGACCAATTCCATTTCATGCGCGCACACACACACACACAGACACACACACACACACACACAGGGCTATAGGGGCTGGAAAATATAAAAGGTATATTGTATAAAAGGTATACATTTCTCAAAAGGTATGCATTTTGATGACGCATAGCGCAATATAGTCATCTTCATCATTGTGCCCACAACTGAGCTGATGATGTATAACAGGGCAGTGGCAGCTAACAATGATCTCTCCGTGTCTTTCAGACTATGTACCTGCGCTCACTCGGCGGAGCAAACCTGAATGCTGCCATTAGGCGAATGCTCCGCCGAGTGGGCAACAATGACCTCTGGTCAACTTTCAGCTTCAAGGGAAGGCTTGGCAAGCGCCCTTTCAGTAAGCTAAGGCTATGCGAAGCAATGATTGGTAAGCTGTTGCTTATTGCAATAAATACTTTATTTACTTATTACAAGTAAAGTTGGGTATTGTTTGGATTTTCGGTGTCACACCATATGTACGATGGTGTTAAAACACGGATCTGTTTGACAACTCTAAATCTTTACTATGTGTTTTAGGAGCATGCCAGAAATTATTTAAAATAAAGGCGGACGAAGCAGAAGATGCCATTGGCCAGGCGCTTAAGTTGGCGCCACACAGGAAATTAAAGTGGTAAACAGGGCTTGAAAACGAAATAATTTTTCAAACGTTCCGTTCCGAACGGTTCAGGTAGGCCTATGTTTAACGTTTTCGTTCTTGCATGCGTTCCGCCACCAACATATCGGTCCTGAACCGGTTCCGGCAGTGTTTGGCGGGCCTATCAAGTCTATTTTTGTGGACTTTACCTTAGAATAGACGTACTCATTATTTCCCCTTGATTTAGCCTATACCGTGAAGCTATGCCCAAAAATAATAAATCACAGTATGCATCCAAAAAACATTCAGATGGGCTATCCATCCCATAGCCTACATACTTACTGTAGGCCTAACCTATGCCTATAAATAATTTCTTATCAAAAATATTTCTGGATACGTGCTAAACTCCTTACCTGGTTGTAGCCTAAGTTTTATCCATATGGAGATCTTCAAATGCTTGCGCTATAATTCCAACCCTGTTTATAAACGAACCTGTCGGTTGCTGACAAGGCCTATCTCAAATTTCCCGTTTAACTCTTCTACATAGAATAGGCTATAATTGCGCAAACATTTCAAATGAAATGACTTTAAAACGACAAGGCGTGGACAGGCAAAATAGGCTATTACGCATAGGCTACAAGCAATTTCCAAATCAGTTTCAGTAGCCTATGCTACGAGCTGGCCTAAGATCCGAAGTGGCAGACGGATAGGTTACATTACAACAGCAAGACAAAATATACACATTTGGACCAAAGGTCCATTTATTCGTTTTTTTTTTTTTTTTTCAAACTGCAGAAATCAAATTATTAGGCCTACATAGCAGCTTGTTAGCTCACAATAACAGTGTAGATGCGGGCTTGTTTTTCGCACAACCGGAAATAGTCTCCCTGACATAGGATATGCTTTTGTGAAATTTTATAAAATATATAGAGAACGAAAAAAAAAACGTTATTAACCGGTTTTGTGGATTTCAGAATAACGTTTCTGTTCCGGAACAGTTGAAGACCATTTTGTTTTCGTTTCCGTTTCCGCTCCTCGTAAAATTCCGTTCGTTTTCGGTTTTCGTTTTCGTTCCTTAACCCGGTTCGGAGCCCTGGTGGTAAATGAGTCATAATGATTGCACCATAACAGCCCTCTTAAAATTATTTTAATCAAACATTACTAACAATCTTGCAATGTTTTTCTTTGTTTAAGAGGAAAGAGGAAAGGAAACGTAATGTAAAATAAAATCTGTTTTATGGATCTCATGTCATGTCATTTACTTGATATAGTGGATAAGGTGTATGATAATTAGTACAAATTCCAGTGATATCTGTGTACAAATTCAAGTAATGTCTGTGTTCTACTAATAGTAGTGGCCTAGTGCTATATATGTATATCTATAGAGCAATAACTGCAGATCAGTGGTACAGATAGGTGGACAAGTGGTAAGGTGAATTGGAGAAAACAACTCTGCAAATATGAATGAAGCTCCAGGGAAATGCTGATAAGTATTGACAACTCATGATGGGTCAAATTAATTGAGAACGTACTTATAAATATCTGCCATTTCCTGTGTGGAAAATTAAAACTATCATTTATTTGTTTCAGTGTTCAAGACCTTTACATGGATCCCTGCGATGTGCACTTTCAACCTCTAATGTAAGTTGTGTACGCACTATTACTGCTTTTAAACAAATCTTGCAAAGGAAAATGAATCAATATCAGTCTATAAAAATTGTGTCCTTTTATCCAAATACAAAAACGTGTGTCTTTTCAGTGTGCACTTGTGATTCAATACTCACATTTGATTTTCGCTGTCCTCCCAAGGATGCTATTGGAAAGGACATGAAAATTAGCGCTTTGGTCAGCTGTCACCCATGGCCCATGTCTAAACCCACTTGTGACCACACAACAGAGGCCTGCTTTGGTAAAGAAAACGGTACGACTATGTCTTGAGCATTATGCATTTACTAGAGTATAGTATATATACTCTTTTGATCCTGTGAGGGAAATTTGGTCTCTGCATTTATCCCAATCCGTGAATTAGTGAAACAGCAGTGAGGGGTTAGGTGCCTTGCTCAAGGGCACTTCAGCCGTGCTTACTGGTCGGGATTCGAGCCGGCAACCCTCCGGTTACAAGTCCGAAGTGCTAACCAGTAGGCCACGGCTGCCCCGTAACTAGTCATAGCATGTAGTCAGTTTCAGATCATGCAGGTTTTACAGGCTCAAAATATAATATGGGCTATTGCCATTCGCTGTTAAATTACATTTTCTGAAAAAGTTAGTTATACTACCTGTGTCTATGCATATCACGAATTGTTTGACAACTGGCTTTTTTGTGTCTTTTAGACCAACACATGGAGTGGAGGCCAGACGTGTCACTGGATTCTAGAGACCATATCAGCTCAGGTACTGCTAGGCTACTGCACACATAACGTTACATTGTAAACATGGAATCAAATACTAGGCCAAAACCATGCCTTGGAAAATGCACTATGTTTCACACACACGTGGTTAAAACAACATGCCTGCATAACGATATAGCCTTTTGGTGCGGGACATGTTTTCAAAAGCATTGTACAATTAACATACCTGCCAATCTCTCGTCCAGTAATGTGCTTTTTGATCCAAGGAAAACAGGTAACCCAGATGTGCATTTGAAAAGAACACGTAGATTTATTGTCATGTCTTCTCTCGTTCGCAGGAGCTGCATTGAAAGACCCATCATCCAAAGGCAGAAGAAGGACTCCCGGATTCTCTCGAATTTAAACCAAGTGTCGCCTGAATAAATTGTGCGTCATTCTCGTCTGCAATTCCAGCGAATACTTAATAAAACATTTCATGTTTAACATGCCGTATGCGCATTGACCATTATAAATCTAGTGTTGTGAACATAGCCTGTCTTATAAGGTGGCAGGGGCGTGCAGAGACCTTTGAAGGGGCAGGGGCTCAAATTTAAAAAAAGGGCACATGGAACAAATTTTTCAGGAAACGTGTTAACTTTATTTAAAACTTAAAAAAAAATTTGATTACAACCCAATAGAGAATACCTAGGCTAAATGCAAATTATATCAAAATAAAACATCTTCCATCACACTGTATCCACATTTTATACAGAGTAGCCTAGTAGTGCCCAATATTTGGTTCGCTAAAGGTTCCCGGAAGGTTCGCTGAAGGAACTGCAAACCTGCACTGACGGTTCGCTGAATGTTCGCGGAACTTTTAGGGAAGGTTCGGCGAACATTCAGAAAACTTTCCTGCGCTACCGTGAGCGAACCTTCGGAGAGAACCTTCCGCGAACCTGCAGCGAACGTTCCCGGAACCTTTAGCGAACCAAAAATTGTTATGTGGGGTGTTCGGACCTGGGGCAGCATTGCATTCTAAACGACTGGTTCCGCCAATCTTTATTCAGGCTACGTTATTTCAATCAAAATAATAGTGGTTGGCAAATGAAACTTTTGAGGAGAATGCGATACGGAGAAGTTACATAGGCTACTGCACAAATTTTAAGATCCAGATATGCTACAAAGCTGCTACAAAGTTATTGGGGGTGTCGGAGTGAGAGTAGTCCAATGTCAATGAAAATATAATCTTTTTATACACCATTACAATATTAAAAAACTGTTTTTCCCTCATACTTGGTGAGAAAAATGCATAATGTAACATAAGCCATCCAGTGTATGCCCATGCTGTGAGAGAGCAAAGCTGTGGCAGTTCCGTTGCAAAAATAGAACTTGAATAGCCTAGGAATACCCATACGATCCTTACGATCCATAGGATCCCTCTGCAGGTCCGTCTGGCCAAGAAGCCATTGAAGCCCAATTCCAATGTCACTAAAACACGGACATGCAAATACAATCGCTAATCCGGCATGGATGTATATGTCTTTGGAATTCAGTAGACAACTGCATCTAAAACCTTCGTTTACAAGATTGCTGCACTTCTGAAACGATTTGGTAAGAGTTTCATGCACCAATTTAAGTTTAAATTCACTGCTAGTTACACCCGTCCTGGAAGTCATAAGTCATATGAACCTTGTCCAGACCCACTCTCAATTCCAATTGAGAACAAGGCCAGGCTAGAATTTTAACCCAAAGGCAGAAAAAATTACTGATTGGAATGTCTAATTGGTAGCCTGCCAGCAACTCGCCCCCTGATATTGACGGATATCTCCACTACCAAAACATGATGTGTGAAGAATGAATAATTTTATATCAATATACATGTGAGGGATAACATCTGAATGCACCACATCAGTGAACAGAGCAATGCAAAGGCAATACATGAGAAGACAACGAGAAAATGCATTAGGCTACTTAGCACTGTGGTGACCCTGCTACGATATTACTTTCTTCCAGTGCATTTAGTTGTCAAATGCATGCATTTTTAATATCAGAAACATCCTTATGTGTTTTTCAAATGCCCAGAGTTTCTAATAGGCTTTCACATAATCACAATGGCTCTGTTAGCCAAGTTGTTGTTACGACTTCGGAAAAGTCTGTTTGATGACACTAGCAATTCTGGCCAAAGAATGTTAACTAGTTTCAAGCTATCATGTCTAGCATACAAACATTACCTATTCATTACTGGATGGACTTACCACATAAAGATATGCAGTGCAGTATGTTTTGCTGTATTACTTTATTGTTGTGCCAATAGCAAACCAAATGTAATTTTGGTTGTGCTGGCTCATGCCTGTTGCTAAAATGCTGTGCCATGCCATCGGTCAAAGCCAATATTTGGGCATTGGGCTATACAAGATTTACTTTGTCCTACAGCGTATGTCAAGAGGAGTGGGTTGCTTGCTGTAATGTGTGTGATTGCGCAATGTGGTTTTAAATGTAACATTAGCTAACTTTACAAATTTACATTAACATACTGTACACACACACACACACACATTCTCAAATACATGCATGCACACATACACACACAAACACCCCAGCAAACACGCAACATTCCGGGAACATTCCCTAAAAGTTCCCTGAAGGTCACACAAACTGGGAATGTCCTCTAAAGGTATTCTGGGAATGTCCTCTGAAGGTATTGTGTTGTGCAGCCTTCAGAGAACGTTCTCAGAACGTCCCCTTACAGTTGTTTTTGTGTCAGGGAACCTTTTGGGAACGTTCCCTGATGGTTATATTAAGGACACATTTTTGATCCATTAAGGAACATCCCCAGAACATTCCCTAAAGGTATAATTTTGTGCAACTGTCAGGGAACCATTTGGGAACGTTCCCTGATGGTTATATTAAGGATACATTTTTTATCCTTTAGCCTATATGCTTCCCAGCATGCATTAAAAGTCAGTTGCCACGTTTATTATTGTTTTGAATTTAAACAATATGGTTTTTCTTAGTGCTGCCACTAACGACTAATTTCCTAACGACTAATCTTTTCGACTAATTTTTCGATTAATCGACAAATCTAAACGACTAATTAAAAAAAAATCAAGTGTGTACCTCTTGCCTGATGGCAACAGATGCTACCGCTTCTGCTGCTGAGTAGAAGCCATTAGGCAAGAGTTATTTAAATAAACTGCTGGTGTAGGCTACTTACAAACTTTCCAATGCTTCGTCTTATCAGTACAGACCCTTTTTGTACTACTGTAGAAGTTTGGTACTATTCCGGGCATTATTAGTGGGGTAATTTATGAGATACTCTCGTTGTCAGATAGCATGTTGTGAGTAAAAGTGAGTCAACCAAAAGAAAAATCCCTAATTACTTCTTGTGGCCTGCATATTCACAACGAGTACAAATGGCAATGCAGATTAAGACGAGGTGATTTCCTAAGCAGGTATTGACTTGGAATTGACTTATATTGGGGCGAAGCACAGGCAAAGCACTGCTACTTGGGCGCAGAGATTTTCTGTGCTGTGGTTAGTGAGACAAGGTACTCATGTGTTGCGTGATATGTATGCACCCAAGTAGCAGTGCTACGCCCCAATACGATATACCTAATACCCACACACCTAGATAACCATACTATTATTCTAGTCTTGTCATATACAGTAGCATAAGCATAGAGCAGTTAACAATCTGACCACAACACTCCACCTTAACTGACCACCATCTAATTACTTTTAAAATGACACTACATTATGCAGTACCTAATTCAGCTGTCTACTACAGTCGCGGCTGCAAAACTAATGCAGAATAAGAACAGAATCACAGATGAGACCTGGAACAACATTTAATTAATTTACACCTATCGACATATTAGAACTCACCTCCACAATTTCCTCATCAAAATCTGTAACTAGTCTACTAGACTACTATTCCTACTCTTAAGACTGCTCTCCCCTTCCAGGATAATGCCTTGCTCCAGATTATAAATAATTCAATGCTAGGGCATGTACCGCAATCTTTTAAGATGTCTGTTATTAAGCCATCCCTCAAAAAACCTAGCCTGGACCCTAACAGCCTGGCTAACTACAGGCATATCTAATCTACCTTTCATGTCAAATACTCGAAAAAATAGTGTCCAAACAAATTGGTGCCTTCTTACATATGAAGAAAATCCAGGAATTATACCAGGCTGGCTTTAGAGCTCACCACAGTACTGAATCAGCCTTAGTTAAGGTTTTCAATGACCTCCTCATTGCTACAAAATATGACCGCCGCTCAGTCCTGTTCATCCTCTCCCGCTTGTCATGCTTGTCAATTTGTCTCCATCTTCTACTCCACCCCCTACTCTTGCAATTTTTGTGTATGCTTGAATGTGCGTGCCTGTGTGTGTGTGTGTGTGTGTGTGCCAGTGTGCTTGCACGTGCGCGTGTGTGTGCATTTGGTGTGTGTATGTCAATTTGTCTCCATCTTTTATAAAGCCTGACCAATATGGGATTTTTAAGGCTGATAACCTACCGATTTCGATATTTGAGTTATTCAAAAACTGATAACCGGTATATCGGCCGATAGTCATTTTTAATAAAAAATGTAACATCTATGTTCTCCCATAACAAGGTTCTAATAAAGTTATGTATGCATTATGTATTTGAATAGGCCTAACTATCTAGATTCCTAATGAAAGGCTCTTCATATACAGTAATTTACTTAAGAAATAAAATAGTGTATAAAATAGAAAGACTAAGAATAAAATAGGTATTTTTTCTGTGATCACCACAACCACAACATGCTATTCCTGTAGAAAATCCATAGCCCAATTGCATGCCTGTAGGTAGGCATGCTTTAAAAATAAAAGGATATGGAAAAGCACCATTCCAATAATGAACATTAAATATTATATTATAATCAGGGGTGTGTCTGGGGGGCAGTGCCTCCCCTGAGATAAACCCTGCCCTCCCTGAGAAATTATCTGCGAGGGGTGAAAAATGCAAAATGCACACCCATTCTTCTCTGTTGGATTGCTCACAAAGTCCTAATCTCACTGATATCACATGTCACCTGACAGATCACAATCTGAGCTTTCCGATGGTATTAGATACTAGTTGCTGTGATAGATGGTTCGCGAGAAAATCAATGTGAATTTATTTACATTCCATCTCCACAACTATTACTCTCGGTGGAATAGGCCTCTCACATGCTCAGTCTTCACTCAACACATGGCCACTATATCAAAATAAAGTCAAGTCAAGTGGACTGTCGGCCAAAGTTTGCAATATTCTAAGTGAGATTTGGAGATCTTGAGGGCCTGAATAACTTTTAAGTGCTTACCCTGGACTATGACAACCAAGGATTGCATACCTGGTGCCTCCTCCGCGAACGCCGAGGCAGCCAACCTGAGGTCTGAACTCCGCTCCATAGAGGCCCTCCTGGATGATGTTCTCCGGCGACAGTCTTTACTCGCGGGTGGATTAACTACCTCCAGCTTCTAAACCCGGCGTCATGGATGATGCCGCCAAGGTCTCCGCCATTAGCTTGCCATTACCTTGACCGACCCACTGAACACCTGGACAACGAACTCCCCGTGTAACGGGAAACAGCCTGCCGTAACCATCACATCCACAGCCCCGGCCGTGCAGCCAAATGCTGGGCGCCTGCTAACCCTGCGAAGCCGGGCAAAACTTCCATCCACAAGTCAAAAAAGCGGTCCACCTCTCCCCTGTCTGCAGAAAGATGTGAAAAGCGCCGTCACTGCCTCTCTACCTCGGAAGGTAGTGGCGACATCGGCCGTGCTCCACCGGCGTTTCCACCTGCAACAGATGCTACTGTAGACCAGGCTCCTCCACAACGAGTGATGACGTCATACACCTGGGGTCCTTTTCTAGATTATCTGACCCTGCGACAACTGCTGGCCCTCAGCCAGCAACGCCCCCTGGCTCAAGGGAGCCTCAGTCCTCTGCCACACACATAATTCACCAGAATCTCTCTCCCTACATGTATAATGACACCTCACTGCCACAAGCCCTCCTGCTTGGTGACTCTTCCATCAAGGGAGTTAAACTTCCAGCTTGTATCACCTACTGTCTGTTTAATGGTAAGATTGGTGATTTCAACAAGCTTTTGCCTAAACTTCTTCACTCACATACATCTGTCAAATTAGTCATTATACATACCGGGACTAATGAGATAATGGACAGGCAATCAGCCAGACTGCATTCAGACATTGAGGAACTATGTTTTCAAATTGAATCCTTGGGAAAGCGCTGTATTCTATCTGGTACCCTCCCCTCTCCTTCCATGGGCTCTGAATATTTTAGTCGTCTCTATGGACTGCACCAATGGTTATGCCACTTCTGTCTGGCTGCTGGTTTTAATTTTATTCCTAACTTTGACTCCTTTTGGACTCGGCATGACCTTTTTAATGCCAACAAATTTCACCTGAACAGGGAAGGAACCAAGCTGCTCACCTCCAACCTAGTGAACTATATAGCCTTTGGTATTGACTGACATAATCCTCAGCCTGACCCTCCTCCAGTCTGCACCTGCTCCACCCAGCATAGCAATTATAAGGGTCCTGCTGAACTGTCCCCCTGCACAGACCTATGCATGACCCCTGCATACCTGCATACTCCTACCACGTCCTTACAGGCTCCTATCACTGTGCAAATTGGTTCTACAGCAGCAAAGTGGAATAGACCTAAATAGTCCCTGGCTCGCAGAGCTAATCCATATACTTCCTGTTTTAAGAAACCACCTGTCCCAGTGGAAAAAACATTTCTCTTATAGTAAAACTTGCTCTGCTAAACATCAGGTCACTCGTAAAAAAGTATTTTTTAATCAACAATCTTATCTCTACATATAAACTTGATTTCTTACTTTTAACTGAAACCTGCTCAGTAAATTATAACACTACCCCAATTGAATCTTCTCCCCCCGACTACAACTTTATAAGTGTCAACCCTGAAAATAGACGTGGGGGAGGAATAGCTAAAATACAATCTTATTTCTCCACCATCATTAATAGTAAACCAAATAACACTTGTGCGCTATTCTCCACTATTGAGAAGCTAACAAATCCCTCCCCTCATCTGGCACCTGAGCTACTCTCAGTCGACAAGTGCAATGAATTTGCCTCTTTCTTTAAAAGCAAAGTAGAGAACATAAGACATTATATCTCATCTACGTCGCATAGCATCTCTCACTTTGAACCACCAACTATTCTGAGATGAGCTCAGCACTCTGTCAAATTTCAGCCCTGTTAACTTTGACACTCTTGAAAAGACTGTACAAAGTCTAAGTTCCTCTACATCTGAGCTGGACATTTTGCCCACTAGCTTTTTCAAATCTGTGCTTCATCTGATAGCAACTGATGTGCTTTTAATAATTAATTCTTCTCTACTGACTGGCACTTTTTCCAAGTCCCTTAAAATGGCCGTTGTAAAGCCTTTACTTAAAAAGAACAACCTGGATGGGTCTGTCCTCAACAACTACAGACCCATATCAAATCTACCTTTCATCGGCAAAACAATTGAAAAAATTGTTTTTAATCAAGTGTCTGCCTTCCTGACTTCAGCTTCTTGTCTTGATCTCTACCAGTCAGGCTTTATAGAATACCATAGCACTGAAACAGCCCTGGTAAAGGTAGTCAATGATATTCGGCTAAATAATGATGCTGGAAAAAACACTGTTCTTATGCAGTTGGACCTCAGTTCGACACTGTTGACCACAGCATACAGAAAGACTTGAATGCTCTGTGGGTCTCTCTGGCTCGGGCATCTGCTGGTTAAGGTGCTATTTAGAGCACAATAGTTTTTATGTGTCTATTGGTCATCATGCATCAGCTCCTACGCCCTAACATGTGGTGTCCCTCAGGGTTCAATCCTTGGCCCTCTTTTGTTTAATCTGTAAATGCTCCCAATGAGTTTGCTCCCCTTGAATCCCTTTACCATTGCCTCAATGAAGTTCAAGACTGGATGTCTAAAAACTTTCTCAAACTAAACACAGACAAAACTGAAGTAATTATCTTTGGGAAAAAGGATCAGAGACTAAAGACTGCCACACTATTGGGAATGAAAGGTTTTGAGGTAGCGGAAACCGTAAAGAACCTCGGGGTCATTATTTAAAGAACCTCGGGTTCACTGGTCTCCATAAAAAAAACAATAAAACCTCTTCAAATGATCCAAAATACAGCAGCAAGGCTATTGACCAGAACCAATTTTAAAAGCTCTACACTGGCTACCAGTGACCTACAGAATTGATTTTAAAGTGATTTTACTTGCTTTTAAATCACCAAATGGCCAAGGACCTCTCTATATAGCAGAGATGTTAGCCCCTCAAGATCACTCAGATCAGCGGAAAAACTCCAACTGGTACAACCCAGCTCCCGCACCAAGCAGGGAGAGGCAGCATTTAGCTGCTATGCGGTCCGTCTCTGGAACAGTCTTCCTATAGACATCAAGACCTCTCCCACCATCTCCATTTTTAAATCCAGACTAAAAACCAAACTTTTTTACGATGCCTTCCACTAACCCACCCTTGTACCTGTCGTCTGTTAGCTTTCATGTTTTTATATGTGCTGTGTTTTGTTTTTATTTATTTGTCTTGTAATTATTTATTAAGCTTTTTTCATTTCTGTATACTATGTTCCCTGTGAAGTCCCTTGCTTTCATTTTATTCAAATTATTTTAACTATTTTAATAGATTGACATGACATTTTAAAATAGAATAGACTATAGAATATTTTAATCTATTTTATTTAATATGTGATTGTTATGATTATGTGAAGCACATTGGGCTACCATTCTGTGTATGAAATGGGCTGTATCAATAAAACCTGACTTGACTTGACTTATAGGTGCAAAACCGACAATTGCGGGAACAGTGGCATAAACATTTTCTTGTCAAAGGTGATCTCTACCAATCAAAGGCTCTGCTTTTACCAGCTTTTACAAGTTAGGATTTTGGGTAGTGTAGTACTTTTCTGTTAAATTGCGAATAAAACATTTTTTTTCTCAAAACAAGGTTGATGCCTCATGAACTTTTAGCGTATATATGAGCATATACAATTGCTTAGTCATGTCATAACTGGTTTTAAGTCTACCATGGACGGTTACGATTTTATGGCTTATACTCTAGGCCGTATTCACAAAGAATTTTAAGGCTAAAAGTAGCTCCTAACTGGCGAATTTAGGAGCAACTACTAAAAATAATGGCCGTGTCACTCCTAACTTTAGGACTCCTAATTTTTTTCACTAAAAGTAATTCACGAAGCATTTTAGACCTAAAAGTAGCACCTAAGTCTGGGACAGCTTAAAAGAAGTCGAAAGGACTCCTAACTTACTAAGACTTATTCACAAACCACTTTTTGTGGCATTTCACGTCGCAACGTTTTGAAATCCTATGCGGCTACAGGAGCTTCAAATCGCGAGGAAACAATTATAGCAATAACATCACCAACAACAACCAAAACTAGTCTACTCATTGTCAACATGTAAATTAAATGTAACGTTTCATTGTGAATTAAATTAAAATGTTCTCCTCTTTGCAAACGTAGGCCTAGGCATAGGCATAGGCTATGGTGACAGATTAATTTAATAATGTTACAAAGATACTGCATCAATCCGTATGTTTCATTAGGCTACTAGGCTGTTTGTTTTGCCTTACACTTGATTCATTTAGGCTAGGCCTTTTTATTCAGTTATTCATCATCTGTGATCTATACATCATTGTGTAGCACAAACATTCTCAGACCTGTCACCTGTCACTCATCATCGTAAGGGAGGTGTTTGGAATCATTCCCGCTTTACAATCATCAGCCAATCAAGGTGGTCACTTCAGTCAAGCTCATGAATGAGTAATGACATCATCTATAGCAACGAAGACTCACTCTTAGTTTAGGAGTTGTCATTTTCCCTTACTAAGAGTAGGTCTGAAAGGCTTTGTGAATAACATTTAAGAGAAAACTCCTAGCTAAAATCTTTTAGTGCGATTTAGGAGTACTCCTGGTAAGATAAAAGGCTTTGTGAATTTGGCCCCAGATGTCAATGGAGGC